>NC_049980.1:12215918-12326647 GCF_000003815.2 Branchiostoma floridae | reverse complement strand
AATAATTAAGTGATCATGATAATTCATTATGTGATACTCTGATATGCTTGGCATATGGTATGTTGCATCAAGAACATGCAATCTGGTTAAATTTTGAAATACATAGGAAAAGGAGATTTTCTCAGTTGAAATAAACTGTAGTACAATAGTATCAGTAGTAATATATTGGAAATGTTTATTCTTGGTGTCATGAATTTGTGCTGAAGAGATATACAGTACAACCGTCACAATAAAACCGCTGCTTAAGTTTGGAGATATACAAGACGTACATGTATACGTACTGCTTTAGCGAAAACATAAAACAACAACACCACAGATGATAACTGTGATTGTGAAGCACACATACCTTAGCCTGAGAGCTGCTGACATCCAGGTCCCACATGAGGATATTGTTCTCTGTGAGGGAGATCAGCTTCTTACCATCACCAGCAGGCTCCCACACGGTGCTGGCAATAGAACAAAATAATGGCACATAAGAGAATGAAAATGTTTCTTATGATTATATCAATATGTATCTGCAATTAGAAAGCCAGCTCTTTACTGTAAGTAAGGCCCGTCATGTATCTACATAGCAGGCAGATGATGGCAGCTGGTCATATTCATTGAACGGATGGTCACAGTCACCTAGTCAACATCAAACATTTTTTCAAGTTACCTTATCATTGAAACACAGATGGAACCAGACCATGAAGTGCTTACCTAACCATGTTACTATGGTTACCATCATCAAGGTGACATAGCAGCTCCAGTGCCTGTGCGGAGGCAGACGTGTCATCCTGGGCATCATTGGCTGAAGCGTCAAACTCTGAGGGAATTCTCCATACTGCACCGCACATCTCAGCTTTCTGTTCCGAGGCTGGATGAAAAAACAAGCCAGAAATTCAAGGAACCCATTCCAATAAAAATGGACATCTGATCAGCTGTATGAAGCTTGGTAATCTCTGCAAAAACACAGACAGGACAAAAACAAATCTACTAGTACTAGCCTCTTCCAGTGACCCCATGGCCTGGAAAGTGTATTACATTGTATTTCTAAACTCTGACAAATGACTGGTTCTACTAACTGAACTCTACCTCCTGTCACTCCTACAAGTCTGACCTGTGCAATTTTATCATTTTCTCACTCACTTCCTGCCACTCAAATGTGTTTGGAGAGTCGGACACAAAAACACAAACATGCAGACACATAACACAAAACCTTCATACATTGTCATTGAAGCAGGTTCATGTATACGAACTGACTTTTAAAACAGTTAATAAGTTGCAAAATAAATGGCACAGATAATGCGTGGTTTGCGTGGCGTGGTTGCATGTGGTACTCACTGTTATTGTACACAGTTGTGAGCACTGCCTTGTCTGCTGGGCTGGCGCTGACATGCCAAACTTCCCCTGGCTGGTGCAGGAACACATTCTTGTTCAGGATATTGTTCTCATCGTCAAAGTCTATCTGGTGGATCTGAAAAGAAAGACATTAGAAACATCCAGAAGACCTTGACACATAAACAGATATTATTACACGGCATTACAATAAATGATGACAATAACAGATATGTAAAGTATATAGATTACAGCAGCTAGACATTCTCAATTTGCAAAGATGATCCTACTTTTATAAAACTCAGAAGGAAAACTGTTTCTTGACATAAAACAAATACTTGTGGAAAAATTTAAGGTAAGGTTCAAAATAATTGGGGAAGAAGATCCACACAAATCTTGGACCTAGTATATTGATCTCGCGACATACTGAGCAGACATAAAAATTTGAAGGTAATAAATTATTGTGTTTTACATGTTTTCAAAGAGTCACTGATTTGCAGGATCGTCCTGTCAACAGTAGAAAACTTTGCACTGTTGACAGGATCGTCCTGTCAACAGTAGAAAAATTTGCACTGTTGACAGGACGATCAGCCCTACCTGGTTTTCAAACTTGAGGGACTGAGTGCCAACCAGGAAGCGGATGGCGTCTGTTTCTGCCACCTGAGGTGTAAGGGCACGAGCCTGGAATAAGATAAAAACAATCATGACATCATCATCCATGTATTGTATTTGCATTGCACATAATTCTGTAAGTCTTATTTGCGGATGCATACACATGCCAATGTATCATATAGCCACTTTATTACAGTTCTTGACTATGCTTAAATCAGTACTACATGGTGATCCATTTTTGTCTTGCTTCAGTAGCACAACAATTAAGCGAATATGCCGACTGACTGAAATAAATTTATGTGCAGTGTCGTCTGCTCCAACCGTTCTACTTCTGCTGTTTACCATTCTACTACTGTGACGTTTCTGAGTATCTGGGTATCGAAATGACCGTGTGATGAACTGCTAGCCACTGTATCAGCGCCTAACAACCTGTCTGGTCTGTAAGAGATCTAGATCAAACCTGGAACTCCAGCCCGTAGATCACAGGAGCGTCGTCCTCCATGTTGTCAGATCACACCTGTTTGCGGCACGCCCCTCACTATCGTACATCGTCATTTCGTCGTAAAATCGATAGAGTTGTGTACCGCAAACCTTAAAAACAGTCGTAAATTCATCCAAATTTATCGCAAAACTAAGATTGTTGTCGTAAACGGTTCTATTTTACGACAATACGCAAAAACTGTGACGTTCTTCACAAGGAGGTACTGCGGAAGGTGAGGGTTACATTTTCTTGCAGTGTTTACTGCGGAATAGAAACGTAGAAAGACCACGTTATTTTATACGAAGTTAAAAAAGTGTTACTGAAATGTCGCAAGATTGAAAGACTATTTGTTAAGTTAGTCTGATTGCATGTTTTGAGGTTAAACTGCTAGGCTAGGTTAGGTCAGGTTTATGCCCCCCTCCCACTGCGGCATAGTAAGTATGTTTTGGAATGGAAGTAGTTATTGACAGCATGATCCTGTCAACAGTGCAAATTGACAGGATCGTCCTGTCAATGCCCTCAGGTGTGCAATATTACAGGCTCGTCCTGTTAATAGCAAAATGTTCGCACTATTGTCAGGATCATGAAATATTCCTGCATATTATTTGATTTGAATTGATTTGATTTGCATGATAGGCACTCTATATCTAGGATCAGTTAACTCAATTACAATTTTTTTACTGTTTCTTGTCAATACAAGTATTGGGAGACATTCAGTTCTTATAGACAGGATCATCCTGTCTATAGTGCAAATTTGTCCACTATTTGCAGGATGGTCCTGTCAACAGCACCAGGCATTAGATGTTATATATACTTGTTTCACAGGAAGAACAACTATGGACCAGGACAACAAACCGTCGTCATCACTGGAACTTCCAGCAAGTCTGGACCCTAATGAGTCAATAGACCTGGGGAACGGATCACCTGATGCTGACACACCTGTGCAGGAGGAGACAGGTACGCTCCAGACTCCCTCCTCTGAGTTTGGAACACCTGAACTAGACACGCCCAGCTCAGCAGATGGCATGGGACAAGGTAATACCATACTGTACATCTTGAAATGGTTGCAGTGGTTTGATTTGTTTTGTTTTGTTTTCACAGTAACTTCTAGCCTGAGTATCATCTGTACCTAAACCTCTGGATTCGAATCCGGACCTGTACCTAAACGTGGGTTTAGGTACGCATCCCTAGTTGACAGGATCGTCCTGTCAACAATGCAAAGTTTTCTACTGTTGACAGGTTCGTCCTGTCAACAGTGCAAAGTTTTCTACTGTTGACAGGATCGTCCATCTTCATGGCTACCAACAATGACCTGGAGGTCAAGGGACTAGGTAGGTAGGTAGGTAGGTATTCATCAAATATTTGTGTATCATTTAACAGGTGTCAAGGACAGTCTGGAGCGGAAAAGTGTGACATCAGACACGGATGTTGCCTCCACAGGTCAGATGAGTGACATCCCCGGCAACTTAGAAGAGGTGGCCATTGATTTTGACTCCCCGCCAGACACAGAAGGTGACGGACTCGATGAGCTTCAGCCATCTTCTAGCGTAGACACGTTTCCCTCCCCCACTGATGTGGACAACCAAATGGCCCCCACCCCTGAAGTGGAGGTTGCCTGTGATCTAGAGCTTACCAGTTCCAACCAGCTTGGAGTGGCTGAAAGCAAGTCTGAGCAGTTTGACCCAGTCATGGCCAGTTTTGACCAGAAGAAACTGGATCCACTGGGATTACAGCAACCCCCATTTGAAATGGGTCTGCCAGTCAATCCGTCCGAGCCAGCCCTGTTTAAATCAGTGCAGTCAGGTGTAGACCTGGCCAAGTTTGACATCCAGCAAGCTCTGTCAGAGGATCAGGTTAGAGGTCAAGAGGTCAGGGGTCAGGAGGAGGATAGCACATATGACGGAATAGAAATTCCCAGTAAAAACAGTCATAGTGGCAGTGGGAATGGTGCAACCCCGCCAGCAACTTACGACAACGAAGGCTTCCTTCTCCAAGAGGTTGGAAGCCCCCGGGAGGAGACACAGGTTGTCATCCATGTGTTTAATGAACAGCAGGGTGACCTAAAGAAGGACAGTGCAATGACCCCTTCGGTCAGTTCCTTCTTCCAGGACGCCCCAGTGACTGGCAAGGACACTGAAGGTTCCAGTTTCTTTGATTCCTTGTCTTCACAGCCAGCAGAGAAAAGTGGTCAGGAACAGACTGATGGCAGCTGTGTCTCTGTACAAACCAACAAGGAGGAGCAAGCGTCACAGCAAACATTGCACACGACTCCTCGTCAGCTGTCCCATGATGCACTCCTGCATGAGATTGACCAAGAGCTTCAGAAGGAAGGAAAGGGCGCCCCAAAACCACAGCTGGTTGAAGATGCTGCAGTCACTCAGGTGTCTACAACTGAACTCTCTCAAAATGTGGCTGACTTACAGGGTGTCAAAGAAGAGCTCAAAGATAGTAATTTTCCAGAGAAGGCACGTGCATTCTCAGTCGAGACTGCGCAAGAAGCCTTTGAATCAGAAGGAGTGGCCAATCAGAAAGCTACAGTAGGCACGACTCACGCACTGTTCCAGAGCGCACCCCAAGGTCCTTTCGGTGGTTCAACCGAGGGCACGTTCCCAGGAGAGGAGGATCCATTCACTGCCGTTATCAACATGAGTGAGATGGACCGTCGTCATGACGCCTGGATCCCGTCAGAACGTACCAGGAAGACCTTGGTTGCCATAGCAACCTCTCCGCCCGGAACAGTGATGTTAGAGAAGGACCAGCTGACCATGCCAGGAATCATGGTGGATGAGTCACAGGTTAGAATTTTGGAGGAATAATACAAGACAAAACAGAATTTCTGATACAAACAAAACAAGATATGCATACTATGCATGCTAGCATACTATTGTTAACATCCTATTTCCACTAGATGCTGCGACTGTTCAACAATCACAATTCGTCAGATTGCTCAATAAATTTATGTTGTACATCATCGATTCAATAATATCTTTTGAGTCTTTTCATTCTGCTATTCCTTTCCTTGCAGGGTGACCCAATCCAGGATCTGATGAAGAAAAGCCTTGGTGAACAGGAGGCTTCAAAGAGACAGAGTCTGTCAGTGGACAGTGTGTCACACAATGAACAGGGGCTGAAGCACCTGATTGTATGTACTGGTGTACAAAAATATATTAATAATGATAATGTTGCACTTTTGCCAAGAAGGACATGTTTTTAGATGTATATATGTGTCTGATTTTTTGTGGACAGCCTGTAACTCAAGATCTTTATGATACATGTTGTAATGTTTAACTTGGTAGATTATGACCACTAGTGCCTTTTAAGGTACTATAGTAGGAATTCTTGTTTTAATGTTTCATGTTCTGGACAGGCCATGGTCTAGATTCTTTTTTAATGGTTGCTAGCTCTTAGACATATGAAGAGTTGTGGTGTAGGTTCTTGTCCTCTTGATTGTAGCTTTGTGTTCAGGGCTCGAAATACCTCCTGTGTGGTGCAGGTAATTTTCAATATTACCTGCACCAGTGCAGGTATAGAGAAGAAAGTATTTCGAGCCCTGGTGTTCTAACAGCAGGAAACAATTTTGTTTTAGACTCTGGAGGAGAATGATTTGGGTTGACAGATTGTCATGACTTTTGATTTTTGAATGGTTAAAGTGATAATTGACAGAATTTTCATTTAGCAATCTTGGATGCTAGTGGCTAGTGCCTTAGGTTAAAGCAAGGAGTTTAAAGGCTGACTATCAATATGTGAATATACAGACCTTGTTTGCTTGTGTCATATACATGTTCATTATGCATCAATCGTCTCCCAGGTAACGGGGAACTTGCGTGCTGCAGTAGACATGACAGGTCGACTGCTGGCCCAGTCAGGACAAGGCATGGGGATGGCAGGGCAGCTGTCAAGGCATACTCCACATAGTCTACAGGTAAGGGGCACGGACATATGTCTGACTCACATATACATGTACAGGGCTAGTCTGTGTTTACACAATCTCTCGCTGGCTGGGGTTAAGTAGAGCCGGCCGCTAGGGGCGCGATTTTAGTCAGGCTAGTACAAGGCTATCAACAGTAAAACTGTAGAATTACAATCTGCAAAATTCATGAATTATGTGAACAAACGGAAATGTTTCAAACCTTATAACATTGTGAAAACCTCCTTTCTGCACAATTTCCTATCTAGTAGCAGGATTAAATATAGCAGGATAAGATATAACAGAATTCAATACCATTTCTATATATATGTTTCACAGCTGTGGTTCACCCGTATTGCGTTGCTGGTTCGTCTACGGATGTTTTCCACTGCGGAGGCTGAGCTGGAGGCATTCGGCAGTCTGGACCAACCAGATCTTTACTACGAGTTCTACCCAGACACATACAAAGGGAGAAGAGGTGCGTTTGCAGGGCACAAATGACTTTTGTCTGCCTACCTGCACTGGTGCAGGTAACATTGGAAATTACCTGCACCAGAGAAATTTTACCTGCACCACTCTGAATTTATAGGAAGTATGGATCATACTAAAATTGATAGTAGGAACCATAGCAGCTGTTTTTCTGCTTTATACATGTAGGTGGTCAATGCAGCTAATAACAATCCATATACATGTACATCATATGAAATTTGATATATACATAAAACCCAGTACATGGACCAGAGCAGGTTAGGTGCAGGTAGACACCAGACCAGAAATACCTGCACAGCTCCATTTTTCCATGCACAAACCTGCATATACAGGTGGTATTTTTGGTTTGTATACATGTAGTATCCCTTGTCCTTGCAGTAGTGACCTGTAGATTTTTTGCCTTGGACATGTTGATTCTCACATGATATTGAAAGAAAAGACATTTACATACTCCTATTCCTTGTGCACTTCCCCAGGCACCATGGTCCCATTCCACTTCAGAGTTCTCCATGCTGAGCTGCCGCAGTACCTGGGAAAACCACATGAGGCGCTTGACAGACTCTACCACTTGCTCGGCACATGTAACCAGGTATGAAATGTGACTGCATCAGATAGTCATCGTGAATTTCTTAATCTCATACCTAATGTGCTGTAATATATTTACAACTCAAATATTTTAATATTTTTATATGACAATATCAACTGTATATAATTAAAGTTGATCTATTGACAAATTCACTAATTCTGTTATGCAAGGTGGAAAAAATGTAGTAGTACTGTAAATGCATTTAAGTTTGTGGAGACTTAATTTCGTGGAAGCGAGAAAAAGGCCTTTTTGTGGTGCTTTTAAATTCACGGTAGCACAATGCACTGTAGTCTCTTACTGTCATAGAAAAATTTTCAATTTTAAGTTCGCGGTGAAGCGGCCACAGTGAAACCCGTTAGCATTTAACCACCGCAAAAGTTTCTCCATTTACAGTATTACATTTTGTATCCAATATCTGATTTCTGCTATTACAAGTAGTAATGTAAAAGATGGCAGCCATCGTATACTGTATAAGGTATTAATATGCATAGCATAACTCATCGTATTTGGGAAATTGGGAAACTGAATTAAAAATGATATTCAGCCTATAAGAGAAGAATGCTCAGGAATCAAGATTTATTAATCCTTCAATCATGTAATATATGAAAATATTCCTCAATGCATATAGAAGTTGCACAGTTTGCAGAAGCTTTGTAGAAATAAAGTTGTGTGTCAGGTGGATTTTTTAAAATTAAATATGATTTATGCTATAACATCTGGCTAATAGTGTTGTTGTCTTAAGGTGCCGGGTTTAAATTTGAATCTCTAGCAGGCCCTAGTGTTGTGCCCTAGGGAATGGCACTTAACAGCTATTTCTTCACTTGACCCAGGTGAAAATGAGCATGATAATTATGTAGCTTTAGTTAAACTTAAAGACATTTGTTTGTTTGTTTGTTTATTTTTGTTTTACCAGGGTTACATATCGCCAGTTTAGGCATTTTTCAAAGTTCCCTGGGGGGCAACCCCATACATACATGCAACATGAAAGCAATCAATGAAAGGTAAAGCTGGAAACCTCATAATTTAGAAAAGAAACACCTCAAGCAGAAATACATATAGCAGGGGTCCTTTCTGGTGTAAGCGGATTAATTTGGCCCTTCTCAGCTTGCATTTACTGTACATAACTGGTTTGTTTTGCCTCAAGGCAGTTTGCCCTTTGTGCAAAACAAACAATTACAAGAGTTCAGAGACCTCATACCTGCATGAAATATTCAGTCTGTGTAAATTTATTGTTATATCAGGTCTCATTGATTACGCGAATACAGCTGCAGGCAGGAATCCTGCACTCAGGAATCCTCCAAATCTTCATAAAAATTCAATTCCTGGTGCAGGAATCCTGCATGTTTCATTTTGTACTGATGAAGGCCGTCAAAACATTTACTGATGAATTAGAAGGAAGGTTGTGTAAAAAAGAAGATTTTGTTTAATTGATCCTCCAACCTAAGGAAACTTTTTACGGATGTACATGTCTGATTTTACAGGTTGTTACCAACCTGGAGAAAGGTGTGGCTGAAGATGGAAGCATGCTGGTGTTGTCGCCAGAGAACAGGACAGGTAATTATCATTGATAGTAGCACTGATACCTGCAACATCCTTTGTTTACCTTACAGTGCCCTTTTTTTCATGTGCAAGACTTTTTTCATAAGTTTTATTTGATCTATAATATAATTGTTTTCAAACCTGTTTCCTTTCCCCTAGCATCTTTACAACTGTGGAAGTCTCGGGAAGTTCGGGTGCAGTTTTCCATCACCAACTGTGCTGTGGTCTTGAAGGTAAGGAAACAGAAATAAGAATTGGATTCTGTGATATACTAACCTCCTTTTGAAAGTAAAATGGTGATTGTGTACACTTCTCACCTTACGGGAGAAGGGCTGTATCTAGCGCAGTTCAGCGCATGTTTTCACAGGAAAAGGGCTAGGCACTTAATGAAAATGACATCATCAACAAAAATCCATCTACAATGCATATATCTCTTTGTAAAATTTCTCTTTCATGGATCTATGGGCTATGCATGTTTCTGTTAGATATTGATAATTTACAAACTCATTAATTTTTTGGTTTTCAGGATTTTAATCTAGCCTATGAGACGATGGACACCATACTGTCTCAAGAAATTGGAGATACTCCCCAGATTCTAAGTGCAATGGGTAGGATCAAACTTCAGGTAAGGCCAATGCTTGAAATACTCTTATTTGGTTACAAACAGCACAGTACAAAATTACATGTTTGCAAAAGTTTTGCATGCAATTTGAATAATTTACATGCAGAATAGTACAGTTCATAGTCAGTTGTGAGCACACAGCTCTCAGACAGCAAATCTATAGTCTGAGAGCTGTGCTTGCATGACTTTGTACAACTGACTATGACCTAAATTTGTGTGTGAAGAAATGTCACAAAATGAATAGAAAATATTATCTTCAATTTACGCAGCAAAAACAGCCAAGAAAGGACTTGATTTAACCCCTAGAAATGAAATATTAGCTAAAACACGGTGCTGGAATTATCAAACTGCCACTTCTTAAACGTGCACACAATGTAGGGCATTGTAAGGTTTAGCAGACTACATTTTTTATGAGAACCCAACACTGCAACTGCTTTCTTCTTAGCTGAATGAGCGCTGCTGCTAGGGGGCCCAAACCTTAACAAAACTATGTGTCTGACAGTCAACAAAAAATTGAGACCCGGCATATCCAAGACAAATGTACAAAAAAGGACTGTTTGCTAAGCTACCAGGATGTCCAAATGCAAGGAGGACTGTTAAGTCAAAAACCTAGTACTTGTACATGTGGCAAATGTCATCGTTGGAGAGGCACACCCATGGCCCCTTCATGGATATAAAAAACACCATTTTTCATAGTCTGAGGTAAAAAAACAAAAGTGCAGGAGGAGAGAAACAGCACTAAAAAGGCTTAGCCTATTATCTTTCTCCTTTAAACTTTAAAAAAAGTTAGATCTTTGAAAAAATGTAAAACAGATCAATGGATTTCACGATAAAAAGAATTATCAATAATTGCCAGGAATAATACATAACAAGAAAAACAATTGAAATAACATTACGATAACTACATTGTATTATTAGGTTTCCCATGTACGATGCACAATATGTGTGTGTTATTGTGCATGTTCTAAAACATTTCACTAGAGCGTGTTTGAAACTAGTGTGATTAATCGTTCCATCTTTTAAGCTAATTGCAGCATGGGTGTATCTCTTTTGCTAGTAGCTATATGTATGATGTCCATTCTGATTGGATACTCAATTGTGTCACATCTAATGTAAGATTAACCCCATTGGCTGTTGACACATACAGAAATTGGGTCTGTGGTTTCACTGGTTGCTTGGATTTCTTAAAGTAACAGGATAAGTATAGAAAACAGACTGTCAGCAATAAGCGTAATCATTTTTTATTACCTGATGTACTAGTAGTTGATCAGGTAATAAAGGGAGGAATGGTATTATCTTTACAATGAAAACTCAAGAAATGCTCACATTTTGAATAGTCACTGTTTTTGGTCATTTTCTTCATTATTAGTTATAAGTCTACCTGCACTGCACTGCGATATTCACAACATATGAATGTAACTTGATTGAATCATGAGAATATCTTGAAATCTGGCCACTTCCCACCTAAGCTTGAGTTGACCGATGAATCAAGGAATGCATTTGAACATGTTTGGCAGTTCACTCCACTTGTTACTGAAGTTGTTGACAGTCGGCTTGTGGTGACTTTTCATCCCCCTAAAGCTTTGATGATCTTTTACTGTAATGGTCAATATGGAAATTATATATGTTTTACGTTCTGTGGCTGGCTATGTTAAAACTAGTTACAAATGTCAATCTTAATGGACTCTGATTTTGGTATTCAGAATATTTGCAATGTTGGTGCCAATATTCTACAATTTAAGAATATGTTATCATATAACCAGGCGACATCGACCAGTCAAAAGGCCCCATTTCATGTTGGTTATGATGCCTTATTCCCCGGTCAATAATCAGCCAAATATCCTAGTTATTGACCACTTGACAATGCCATCATGCAGGGGAGTAGAATCTTTTTGCCAACATTTGTAACAGGTTTCTTTGTTGAATAAAAGTACCATCTTGACATAACCTATTGTTACATGTATGTAAGAAATACTTGATTGAATGAATACTGCATTGGTACAAGCACACTTTTAGCAAAGGGACAGAAAAAAGGTCTCATTCTAAGGTTATTATTGCCAACCAGCAGTAAGTAGAGGATCCTTACATTATGCTGGGAATGAGAGCAACAAAATGGCACATGGTTCAAAGATGAACAAAACGTTGTAATCGATCACAAACAGTGACATTACAGCAGGTACAGGTACAAGGAGTGATGGTGAGACATTATCACCCAGCCACACAAGTAAGAATGTTCGGAAGGCAGGGAGAGCAAGAATCTGCCCGACCAGTAATAAAAAAGGACAGGATGAACAAAAACTGGATCTCGTCTATATGCCTTCCGGAGCTGAGTTATGACAATGTGTATATGATAATAACCCGCTTTCCTTCGGTGTATACGGTGCCATTATTCATGGCCGATTCCGATAACCACCTCATAAGTTCATTCTGTGGTTATTTGGAATCGGCCATGAATCACTGTATATACATGTACATGTAGTATGATGTACACCTCAGGGCGGGTCATTAACCCTTAATTCATAACTTGTAGAAGGTATATGGCTGAGTAAAGGGAATACTTTAGATCTTACTTGACTACACCAAATAAATGATATATAGCAACTACTCAAGTATGACTTTTGTTCGTCACAGCATGATGCAAATGAATTCCTCAGAGAGGCAATTATCGTAATGGATTACTTCATGACGTGGACATCCCGAACCATATCTCCATATAGTAACTTGGCCAATGACAAAGTTGTTTCTATAGAAGTGGAGGGAAAGCTACTTTGACAGGGTTACTCTAGTGTAGAAGACCTTAGTGTGAAATTTCAAACATAGAGAGTAAGGTCTCATTGATGAGTTTCTTCTTCTCATAGACTTCTATGTTATAATTCGTGGTTTAAATGGCCGCGTTCATAATGAAGCTACGTGAAATTTCAGCAGATTTTTCATTCTATGTCAAGCACATTTACCCTATATCGTGGAAAAAAATTGCCAACGTAAACTAAGCCTCGGAACTTTTTTTATAGCAATTACAAACTACGATTAGACAATCCCCCAAAAAGGCACTTTTTCGCTGCTAGTGTACAACCGCACCACTCAGAACCCACGACTGTGTACCTCCGACCTAGCGCGCGGCTACAAAACTTTACCTGCTAATTACTTCTGTTACAAACAAGCTTTCACCAATCTAACTTTTGAGATCAGTTCCGCTGGCTGAAAGGGAATTTCTCACCGCTAAAAACATGCGTCCGTGCAGCCGTTTATTTTTTGTCTCGGATCTATTTTAGGGTACCCACTCGGAGTAATACATCAATGAGACCATAAGACAGCTTTTCCACTAGAGGCTACGACCACAGAGCAACCCTTAGTTTTACAGATTTCAGAGATAAAGAATGAATATTCTAGTGTATCATAGTGCACCATATTCCAATACATATAATATAAATTCAAGGGTCACACAAATGCAATTTTGATCATTCAATGATCGATTAGAAAACTACCACTAGTGCAATTTGGTGCATGTTCCTTAAATTTAAAGACACGTGTATGCAACAATACCATACAGACTAATGTTTGCCATTTTTGTTTAGTTGAATGAAATGCACTATTGACTATATCAAGATTTTCCATGACTGCAGCTTGGGGATGTGAGAGGAGCCCAGCAGTGCTTTGAGAAGGCAGAGCCACTTCTGGAAGATGAAGAAGATGGAGAGGCTGTCAAAACTACCAACAAGTGGGTTGAAAATTAAGTTTTATAGCTGAATCAAACCCAGGTTTGTTCATGTAGAACCCAAGCCCCCAACAAGATTGTCAGATGACCAAGGCTAGGCTAGTGAACATGAGGTCTAGAGGTCATTGGTTCTATTCCTGGCTTTCCTGGCTAGACATTGAATCCCTGGGAAAGGCATTTTGCATGACTGTCCTCCCTAAAATGGGTAGTTGACTTTGGTTGGGGAGGTGGAAGTATACGAATGGGCTGTGCTCTCCAATACCATGCCCTAGACACAATGGTTTAACAACTCACTGTCCCTACAGCCTCAAAGGCTACCTTTACCTTTGGCTACATGTACCTCGACACATGTACAAAAATGTGTGAATTTGTTAATGTATTACAGTACTATACCAAGTCCTATACTCTACCTATTTGACCATGTAAGCCACTGTTACTGTGATCATAGTCATAATTGTCTGGTGTTACTCTGGTCAGTTTAGCAAAATAAACATTTTACAGTGACCCATAGTGTTTAAATACTATTCCATTGCTAATGGGAGATTTTTGTATGCAGTACCAGCAACAATGCAATGTTTTAAGAGCGAATGTCTGTAAGGGTCAAACAATGGTGGCACCGGTCAAAAAATAGATTTGGCTCATTTTTTGCACAGTGATAGTACTTGGTACACAACCCCTCAAAATAGCTTTCTTTCTTCTCAGAACCCCTCGTTGCCATGGCAACAGGCCAAAGAAGTTTGGGGGCCATTTTGCCGGATTTGAGCATTTCAAAAACATGAAAATTGGCTAACTTAAGGGCACTATCACTGAACAATGCTTTAACTAAACAACAAAGGCAGAATATGCTGATCAGAGCAATGCCTAAACTTGTATGAAATAGCAGTAAAGTTAATCTCCTGTAAATTCTAAGGCCCTGGGCAGCCTGAATACAATACACTGTTTTCAGGTTGTAAAGAATCTGAAATTTTGCCCAACTTCAAAGCACTGAAAGTCCATAAGTATAAAATATTTTCGCTTGCAATTTACTACAAATAATAACCTACTATAGGGCTATTAGATGAATGCTAGCAAAGTTTGGGTTCTTGTTTTGTTGCTATGCAATCGTCCGTCGAAGTGGGTCAAATTTCATGATTTTGATAATATGTCATTTTATGCTCTCTTTAAACAATCATAAGTCCCATACCAAAGTTGCTCTGCAATTAAAATTCACATGGATTATAAACCAATGCATTGTCTATCAAATGCATGTTTGTAAAGTTCGGGTTCTTGTTTCGTTGCTACGTAATTGTCCTTTAAAGTGGGTCATTTTTTATGATTTTGATAAAATACATTATTTTGCATCATCTTCGAACAATCATAACTCACAAGCCAAAATTGTTCTGTAACTAGAATTTACCTGAAATGTAAACCAAGATATTGTTTCTCAAGGTCATGCTTGTAAAGTTTGGGTTCTTGTTTTGTTGCTAAGCAATTGTCCGTTAAAGTGGGTCAATTTTCATGATTTTGATGATATATCATTTTGTGCTCTCTTTGAACTGTCATAAGTTGCAAAGTAAATTTGTTCTGAAATTGAAATTAACAAGGAATACAAACGAATATATTGTCTATCAAATGCTTGTTTGGACAGTTCGAGTTCGGGTATTCTAACAGTGAATGTACATGTTCCTGAAAGTAGGTCGTATTCCACTGACTTTTCCACAAATCACGTTCTTGACAACAGTGATACACATGTCACAGTCTTTGTTTTTATAGAACCGATGTAGCAATGTGCTATCACCATAACAAAACATTTGTAGGGATTATATTCTACACAATGTCATATTTATGTTTAATGTCAGATTAATCCACTCTGAACTTTCAAACATTCTGCTATTTTATCAAAATCATAAAAAATGACCCACTTTAAAGGACAATTACGTAGCAACGAAACAAGAACCCGAACTTTACAAACATGCATTTGATAGACAATGCATTGGTTTATAATCCATGTGAATTTTAATTGCAGAGCAACTTTGGTATGGGACTTATGATTGTTTAAAGAGAGCACAAAATGACATATTATCAAAATCATGAAATTTGACCCACTTCGACGGACGATTGCATAGCAACAAAACAAGAACCCAAACTTTGCTAGCATTCATCTAATAGCCCTATAGTAGGTTATCATTTGTAGTAAATTGCAAGCGAAAATATTCTATACTTATGGACTTTCAGTGCTTTGAAGTTGGGCAAAATTTCAGATTCTTTACAACCTGAAAACAGTGTATTGTATTCAGGCTGCCCAGGGCCTTAGAATTTACAGGAGATTAACTTTACTGCTATTTCATACAAGTTTAGGCATTGCTCTGATCAGCATATTCTGCCTTTGTTGTTTAGTTAAAGCATTGTTCAGTGATAGTGCCAATTTTCATGTTTTTGACATGCCCAAATCCGGCAAAATGGCCCCCAAACTTCTTTGGCCTGTTGCCATGGCAACGAGGGGTTCTGAGAAGGAAGAAAGCTATTTTGAGGGGTTGTGTACCAAGTACTATCACTTTGCAAAAAATGAGCCAAATCTATTTTTTGACCGGTGCCACCATTGTTTGACCCTTACAGACATTCGCTCTTAATTGTCTTCCCCTTCCAGAGCATTCCTAGCCTTGGGCCAAGGGTCCTTTGCAGAGTCCTGCCAACTGTTTGAACAGGTCTACAAGTTACAGCCAGACAATGGAGTGGTGAGTTGTGAACAACCACATACAGTAACTTTTAAAACTGATAAAATCTGGTCTATGTGGATAGGTGATCACTATAGACAGAATTCTTAACTCTTTTGTCAATGGGTAAATTATCTAAGGGACTGGGTCATATTAGTCAGATGGTCATTTTGTAAAGTGATCTCTTATACAGGTGTGACTGTACATGGCTTCACTAGCAAAGTATAATACATATATCCAATATCACAACATTTGTTGAAAATATCTGTAGTGTGTTTGTTTGTTTGCATTTCATAGTATTTGTAGTTATAACGTAAGAACCTCTGAATGGATTATAAAAATAATTTGTATGTATTGTGTGCAGGTGTTGGACAGACAAAGATTAAAATTAGTTGCCCTTGTGTGTGTAGAACTTTCATTTTTGTATTTATGTTGTCTTTGACATACTCTGGTCTTGATTATTAAGTGGCAGATAGTTTAAATGTAAGGATAAAGTGTTGTATGTTTGGGTCCCCTAGCAGCTTGTTGGGCACTTTTTTGTGGTTTCTGCATCAAAAAATGTTCTTATCTTTTCAGTTTTCTCCTGTGGAAAGTGCAAATCAAAAGCAACTAACACGTGACCTGGCAATTCCAGGAAAAAACCCTGCCACTAACTGGCATATTAGTGCAGCCAAGTGGGAAAATATAATTGCTGCTCCTGCTACCATTCTTCATTACTTATTTCTGATTGGTGCAACTATTAGTATAATTACTGTAAAATATTAATGCAGAAATGTTCGCGGTGGATTAATGTTCGCAGTTTTCGGTGAACACTTCACCGCGAACTTAAAACCACCGCAAACATTTTTCTATTATGGTATTAGACTGCAGTCTATGGTGTTACCGCGAACTTAAAACCACTGCAAAATGTCTTTTTTCCGCTACCGCGAAATTAAATCCCCGCGAACTTAAATGCATTTACAGTACTAGTTAGTACAACACTGTCATGATTGTGAGAATGTTTTCTTACTACAAATGTACCTTGTCACTTTCTTTCCTTCATCTTAGAATTTCATTTAATGGAGGAAAAGATAGCAAAGCTAATAAGAGAGGATCTCTAAGTACCCTTTCAAAGCCCACTGAAACGCAAGGCTGTACATTTGCCTTGATTATTCCTGTCTTTCATCTCATGTCACATCAAACGATTTGAAAAGAGGACACAATAGTGTGAATAACAGAAAATGCCCTCCAGTATTTTTCCTGACTCTTTTTAAAATGACTAAGACCTTATCAAAGTAATGATAGTATGATTGGATCAAACCTTACAGTCTGGTCTAATGTAGAAACTGGTACACCTAAGGGCAATTTCCCGTTTGAGTCTGACTCAGTTTTAGGCAGATTATTTTGAAATAGCAGGTGGTATTTGTACAGTCAAACCTGCATGGCCAGCTAATCACCTAAATCAAAAGCCAGGTTGCACCATCAGCATTTCAGGTTGCTCTACTTCCAAGTTATTACTTTCTTCAGCTACTTAATTATCTTTTCTTCCAGTTACATGAAGACCTGTGTTCCACTGAAAAATTTCAGGTTAAACTCACATTGCACCAAAGCAAAATGTAGCTGCTTTTGCAAGTTTGCAAGTGGGTATTTTGAGCACTCCATACAATACTCAATAATCAAAATTGATTGCCAGCAACACCCAGGTCAGCAGCAGCCATTTCAAATTAGGGATTTCTACAGGTGCTACCAGTGTGGGCCATTGACTATACACTTCATTTAAACACCAGGATCAGTAATATTTACTGAATACAAACTGTAATCTGTATAAACCAGGATACAGCAATACATAATGGTAAAACAACTGTACAACAGTTCAACCAAATTGTGTGCAATGTAAATGTGCCTTATTACTCTGTGATTTTAAGTTAGTATCACATGTTTGCATAAGCCTATTGCCATATTTATTATGTACCAATCATTTGGCTGACAAAGCTGACAAACTTGTCAGGAGCAACCAGCAAACTATCTTCCTCATTCCATGTTTTTGGATATTTCACTATCTAACAACTTTCTTGTATGAGCAAGCATCTTGTAGGACAAAACTTTCCAATATGAAGGCATGTTTATGTCTCCCCCTGTAGGCAATCAACAACACAGCAGTCTGTCAGCTGTACTTGGGGAATCTGAAGGAAGCCTTGAAGATGCTGGAAAATGTCGTGCAGGAAGATCCCAACCGCTTCGTTCAAGAAGGCCTACTCTTCAACCTGTGTACCATGTACGAGCTGGAGTCCTCCCGGGCCCTGGCTAAGAAACACACCATGCTAGATTTGGTGGGAAAGCATAAGGGGGACGGTTTTAATGCACAGAGCCTCAAGATAGCTTAGGTTTCATTAGCCTTAGCGTATTATCAGTCTTAAAATTTTTATGGTTGGTTTATTACTCAATTGACAAATTCAAACCTTGGATGACAAAATAATTCCAACATGGCTAAAATATCACCTTCATATGCGAATTAGTGCATGTAAAATTGGAGTTGTGAAGGTAAATGTAGTTCTGATACATCTATCTTTACCTACTTGTATATCTAACCTACACCAGTCATATGCTGGGTATGTGTTTCTCTAAAGTTTGCCACCACTGGCAAAATGGGTAAATAAAAACTTAACTGTCCTACAGTGAAAGTGTTGCCCAAATAACTCAATATACTGCTGTAGGAAAGTGAACATGGTTGAGAGAGGTACTGTGAATCCTGAAATGTTATCTGTGGTTTCATCTTTGCGGCTTTCACGGCAACCTACGACTTACCTAGTCCCTTGACCTCCTGGTCATTAGGGAGACAAGATAGACATGTATGAAAAGGTAAGTTCAGGACACTGCAAATGTCCATTCTGAATGTATTACCACTGTACTACAGAATTGTTTTGACTGAAAATTTAAGAAAAATATCCTTTTCTGACCTTCCATGAAATAAAACCAACACAAAAGTATAATGCAATACTGTATTTGCTTTTCCTGTCCTGAGGGACATGTGCACTTAATGACGTCAATAACAAGCTCCCATGGTGAAACACAGGAAGAAGATTAAGCTTAGCCAACAGCCCTCTAATGAGGTCCTAATGTTTATTTGATCATTTCTAGCTCAAGCTTCTAAGTCTGTACTTGAAAACATTCCCTCCTCATATGTGTATGCTCAACATTAAAAGTTCAAAACTTAACCTGATCAATAATATCTGCTTTATTTTTCATTTATAGAATTATACATTATTAGAAAGCCTTACAATGATACCATATTTGTCCTGATCCTACAGTCACAGGTCAAACACCTGAGCAGGCTATGTGAATGCATCAGACAATCTCCTGACAACACAGTGACTGATGTTGGCAGGGGAATTTGTGCACTTTATTTTCATGGCCCACTTTTCACTATAAGTGATGGTGCTCAATGCACAAAAGTGTGATCATGGCAAATGAGGTACCATTGTAAAGAAGTCAAGCTTTCTGATAATGTAACACAAACATTTAGTAAAAGACATGACATGTGATAAAGGAAAATTTCTCATTTGAGTAGTTCTTAACTCGTGAAAGTATGTTCAAAGCAAACAGGACATCAATTTGAAGGATGGTAAATATGTTTTTCAATGGTATATAATACAATATGATGCAATTTATGAAATACAGAGATAGGATTGATCAGATTGAAGTTTCTAAACCCTTTTTGTTATGGGTAGTTTACAACAGATGTCCTACTATATGAATATATGAGTATGGCACAATTTAAGGTGTACTTAAGAAAATTTTGGTGAGGAAACATGATTTAATTGTCCCTTGATTTTCCTGAAATTGCATATTGTAAGAAATGGAGGATCAGATGTCAGGATATAAAATCAGATAGGGAGCAAACAGCTGCTTCAGTTGATGACAGTACCTGTATGTATACAGGTATACATTTGCCTGGACTGTTCATGTGATTTCTTTTCTTGCAATACATATGCATAATTTATTGTAAAAGGACCGTTGTAGCTTTCATTTACTGTGTACTACAAAGTTTTTCAACTGATTCTCAACAGTTTGAACACGTTTCACACACAGGCAAACAGACCTGTCCTGCCAGTGAACACAATCCACATGTGGGTAAACAGACTTGTCCTTGGTGCTGAACACCATCAACACACAGGCAAAAAGCCTTGTCCTTGGGACTAAACACAATCCACATTGGGTAAACAAACCTGTCCTTGGTGCTGAACACCATCCACACACACACACACAGGCAAAAAGCCCTGTTCTTGGGACGGAACACCATCCACACACAGGCAACAAGTCATGTCCTTGGTGCTGAAAACCATCAAAATGTGGGTGAACAAACCTGTCCTTGGTGCCAAACACCATCAACACACTGGCAAATAAGGCTGTCCTTGGTACTGAACACCATACGAAAAAAAAATGTTTTTGGTGCTGAACACCAACCACACACAGATACTGTTCGCGTTCGTGTGTCCATGGTGCTGAACACCATCCACACACAGGTAAATATCCCTGTCCCTGGTGCTGAACAGCATCCACACATGGGTAAACACACATTTCCCTGGTGCTGAAAGCCTTCCACGCACAGATAAACACAACTATCCTTGGTGCTGAACACCATCCACACACAGGTATGCCCGTCCCTGGTACTGAACACCATCCACACACAGGCAAACACACATGTCCCTGGTGCTGAACACCATCCACACACACACACATGTCAATATACCTGGCCTTGGTCATGAACACCATCCACGCGGGCAATTATGCCTGTCACTAGTTCTAACGTTACATATAAAGCAAGAGCCATCTACACAGATGAAGTACGGTGTACACCTCAACGCCTGCAAGTATAAGATGTCAGAACTTGTACACCATAGCAGAAAACCTCGTCTTGTATCTGGAGAAGTTAGGCAAAAGTTACACTGCTATTGATGGTCCTCTAGATTAGTAAGTTACAATTCCTGTTGTCTGAGCTCTGAAATCCCATTAATAACTAAAGTGTAGAGATGTTTGTATCACTTTCGATGGTCTTTTAGAGACGATGGGGATCGTAAACGAATAGTTTTTATGTAGGCTTGCCTACTACATTTAAGAATTGGGCGTATCTTCGCTTACCTCTGTGAAAATGATTTCTGTCATATCATAAAAACACAGTTATCGCTACCAACAGGCGGTGGATCTGAGCAGAAAGGTTATCAGGTTATCGCCATTAGTCCAAACTGCGCAGATTGCGATTAGCCTCTGCCAGATGTGCGTCACTGGCGGGCTGCTTTCTTCCAGTTCTAATGACCAGCGATCACAGCTCACCGCAAATCAGTCAGCAGTCGTTATGTGTAGCACCCGCGCTTTTCTCTTTGAAGGAGAATCGTGACTGAAAAATATTCTCTTGCAAGTTTACAGAGGATCTCGCTCTCAGAGCATGTTCAATCGATGAATTAACACGATTCTTAACGAGTTGTAACCTCGCCTGCCTATGTTCTTTCACCTAAGAGAAAGGGCAAAAACTCATGTAAATATTTGGCACGTGCAAATCGCACGTAACACTTTGCTCGTAAAATCTAGCATCACAAGGATACTATGAGAAGGTACTAGTTTTTGTTGAAACCGAAATGTTCTTTGCAGCATCAGAAAATAACGTATGGAATTAAAACGAGTTGTCAACATGTTGCTAGCCTCATTACCTGTTACAAAGTATTATAGACTTGATCTCATGACCCACTGTATTCTGTGATCTGATTACGTGCACGTGTGATTAGCAAGTGTATCAGGATGCTACTTTCGCTGCTCAATAGATAACCTAAAGCTTTGCAGATAATCTGAAGCTTTACTCCTCTCCGCCCAAATTCTGACACCATAAACATGTGTTTCGATGGTACAGTATTGTTCCTACGGAGATTTTAAAACTCTTTTAAACCTCTACTAGCACTCCTACCGTGAAAGTAAACCTCTGCGAGGACAAACAAACTTACAGTCCAACACGCAACACATACAACATAGATGCACAGATATATTTACTGTCGGTTACATATCACTGCGACATAGACGCTGCCAAACAGTATCATTTATAGTATAAGTACTATGCAAAGCGTGGCCGTTACAGTTTTGACGATGTCGTAAGATAAAGTTTCGACCAAAGGGCACAAGTAACCATCGCGCAGTTGTGTTACGTATAGGAGCCGCTATGAAGAGCGTCTCTACGTTGTTCATGCGGTATAGAGGGGGAAGTATCGTACAGCTATTTTACACATGTTCAACTAGCTTAGGATGAAATTATATGTTGTTGATTTCCAATATCCAATACATGTATACAATTGTAGCAGTTACTAGTAGTGATCAAGAAATCAAAATGTCAGTTAAATTGAAGACTTTATGGTAGATTCTTTGTTATGGAAGGTAGAACTTAGTGACCTTTTGCGTCGTCTTTGAGTACTATGATCTTCTGCATGTTTCTGGAACGCCGTCTTTTAGTCTTCATCAATTAATAGACGAAGATGGAAGACTTATGTTGATGGCATTGCTGCCCCTACGGCCGATGAGGCTATGGGACCGGTGAGGTGTGGTGAGGTGAGAATTTATAGACACGTTTGGCACCAGATGCACGTGGGTTGAGCTAATTGCCATGACCACCTGATACCAATGAAAGCATATAGAAGAAAGCACTGTTTGTCAAAGTGTCTTATAAATATTTGAATTCACGTTTCCATGGCGTCGAAAATCAAAGGTAGCGCTTACATCCACCAGAGCACTAGCAACAGTATTAACAATAACATGAAATATGTTGGGCACCATATGCGAGTGAATTAAGCTAATTTCATGACGGCCTGATGCCAATGAAAACTTGGCAAAAAGCACGGTTTGTCAAATCAACCAGTGATCACTTGAGGTGGCAATGTGGCAGTAAGTGACGACAATGGTGTCAACATCAGAGCTTAGTTCTGTTTTGTAAACGCTAGACTTGGTGGTAAACGATAGATTTTAATGATAGCAGAGACCTCTTCCTAAGGGTCACCGAGCCCCGTCCAATTTGTGCTTTTCTATTTTGATCGGGTAGATTTTAAAGCGAAACATACGCTCGGCTCTCTGGCGAGTTCGGCGACATTCTGGCACTCAACAGATTTGACGGAACGTCGTTGACAAGCGTGAAGCTGAACATCCCTATGTCAGCTAAAAATCCGGTCCGGCAGCCTTGGTAGTCGGGATTGTTGGTTTCACCAGGCTCAAGTTTCTTCAATGAAGTAAATAGTGCAAATTATGTAGCTTAATGATAATAATTTCAATTCCCCATCTTCTCATGGCCAATTCTATTCTTCAGATGTAGTTCATCTGCTGGTTCTGATATATTTCATAAACACGATGGGCTGATTTATGTTAAAAATCACTTGATCTTTATAATTCTAACACGTGTATGTTTGTATGCTAAGTTAACATATTGTATATCACACAGTTTATTCTAACTTTTCATTTTCAGAATGAACAGAGCCAGTACACTTCATCCATCAAAATATTCTGTTGTATTTATAACTCTTCATTTCACACACAAGACCAGATCTTCAGTTTGATATCATTTCACTTCCATGATTCTTGACAAAGCCAGCAGTCATCTTTAAGATAGTCTTAATTCAGGTCAAAACCTACCGAATCTACAAAGTTCACTAAGGCAACAAAAAATACTGCCCGTTATAGCAATGACCTGAGGACTAACGTTACAGGTATTGAAATGTTGACCATGGTCTCGCTGTCTGCCCGTACGTGGTTTACTTGCACACTCCAATGAAGGATCTGTCCAGCGGGACGCAAGTCAACCCCCTCCCGCACGGGCAGCTCCCGAAGCCGTGGGGCCTCCAGAAAGGGTACGGCTCGAAGTTGCTCCCGACGTGACACAGGTCCCCCGAACTCCCTGCCGTCTTGCACTGCGGGGCGGCTCTGGACAGAAGCGACGAGAAGACGCAGCAGGCCCCGTACCCGTCCATTTTACGCATGCACTGAAGGTCGTTGCTACAGACTGGGCCCTGAAAAAAGCAGAACACACCGTGTCAATGTTCTACCCGGTCTCTAATGTCACTGACCCAGGGCTATCGACATCTGCAGTTACCTTCCCTCCGACTCATCTACCTCGCAACACCTACCCATGCTAAGTACACATGTTCGCCATCTACGATTATGATGTTTCCATGCAAGATAAAAACAATTATGATGTTGCACGATACTGTACGAAATGCGTATACATATCTCAACCTTAACATGGAACGTCTATACGCCCAATAAATGGTTGACACGACGAAATGATACAGATGGCGATCTGCACTCCTACAATAGAAACCCAGCTAAGGAAATCCAGATTCACCTACAGTAACATTGCCTCGCACCACACATAGATGATATTAATCACCTGTTCTTCATTGCATAGGGAACATTCTCTCTAAGTCTTTATCAGTATGGACCCAGTCTTATAAGTCCCGCAATCGTTGAACGATCGTAAAACTGAGGGCATTCTTGCGACAGTTGTGCACTAGTGTGCCCTACAACAGTCAGCTGTCTTGTTACATGTAAAGGCTGTCTAAGACCCTCGTTAAATGTTACTTCCGTCACAACATACTTGAAAATACTACGACATCAAAACCGTACGACGCCCCACGATGAATGTGACAGCACAGTGAACGAACGAGCAATGAAAATAGACGTACAGAATTGCTAGTGAAGAAATGAAGCTCAAACTTACGGCTTCTGTAGGGATTTGAGAAGACACTTGTGCCCAGCAGATGAGAGCACCAACCAGTGCGAATCGGAAACAGGATGGCACTACCATGTTTAGGTATCCTACTTGGAGACGACTGTCGATTGTCTTCCTATGTTTTCTGACGACGATTGACTCCAGACGTCCAGCACTACCGTTGTGAAGGCTGGGTTCACCGTCTCTACAACTTATACCTCTTTCCAGGAAGTGACGACATAGCCTGAGGTAGCTGTCAGCTACAGGTGGGGGGTTGGCGGAAATCTCCTTAACAAGCAATCCTTACATGTTTTTCATCTGTGTCTTCTAAAGCGGCAGCTTTACATTATAAACTAATTAAGAATTATGCGCAGGAAAAGCAGTCATTGCTCTAGGTATTATCGTAAACAGTTCAATTCCATCTTCCACAGGAAGTTGCAAGTATTCGTTAACCACTTTGCTTCTGGCATTATTCTTGAAAGGGCGCCTCAACCGAAACAGCTTTATGTATATAGTAGGTGCCTTTTTATGTTCGGAGAGCTTTAAAAGCCCTTTTGATTTTTAATGTCACTTAAGAGAGCTTTGGGGAAACTTTTAAAAGAGTTATCCTTTTTTCACTATTACCATCCTTAGTTATTAATGGCCATGACGTAGGTGCTATGACGGGTTCGTACAACTGTACACAGTATATGTGCTGTTTGTCACTGCACTAAATTCAATGGATAACATTCCCGCTTCGAATTGATTTTTTCGAGAAAAAAATCCTTCCACAGTGATGACTATAAAGTACCGACATTGGAACATATGTCGTGAGATAGCCTTGAGTGCACTTGTAGATGTGTACAAGTGTGCTTGCCCGTACGTGTTATACAATCTCCGGCTGTCGGTGACTGGATCAGTGAAAGGATTGCTAGAATATGGCTTTAATAGCACAAACACCCTTGCCACCTGCGTGCTGATGACGTAGATCGTACGCCTACATACTGTATAATGCACATTGTTCGCAGTGGACTTGTATTTTCATGCATGGTAACCACAACGCGAACTTAAACACAGCAAACATTTCCCTTTTGTGATAAATCCTGCTTGGCAAATCGTACAGCTTAAAACCAGTTGAACACTCCACTTCCCCACTTCATCGAAATTAAATCTTGTGAATACTTCCTCTTTTGCAGTAAGTAGTTTCATTTGCCATCCCCGTAAACCCATTTTATTTGACGTCCCATTTCTTCAAAAGCCTCAGATTAAAAAGACATTTAGGGGCATAATGATAAAGATCCTGTCTGATCCCCAAACCCGTTCAAAACAAATCTGAGTGCACAAGAGTGGACTGTGGGGGGCAATATTAGGACTTCTCAGTAGACGCTCAATCCAGGGGGGTTAGATCCGAAAATGCAACATATTTAAGGGAGCAATTAAAAGCTTAAGAGAACTGAAAACATTTATATCATGTTTGGATAGTGATATCGTAGCATGTACATTCAAAGTTTGACTTTTATCTCAATCCGAATCTAAGACATGGATTTACTTTACATTATATGTGTTCAATTTGGTACAAAACATTGCCCATTCAACTGTCGAAAACATTTCGCGTAGGTGTGCATGATGGAAACCGATAGGTCCTCTGTTGCAGGACCAATTCTTGACAGGATTTACACATAATGCACGTATTGAGCAATGTGTAGAAGGTTCCTGGTAGGGTGAACAATTCCCATTGACTTGAACACCAGGAACATTTAGACCCATCATCAATAGTTTTAAAACATCAAAAAGATTGAATGATGCTTAAAAGGATGCACACTCATTGTAAAACATAAGTTCCATTTATTAACAAAGCCTTGCACATAATGATTTTACTTCATACAATCATGTATATCAACGTCTAAAATTGATTGTTGAAGCGGTTGGAAACAATCGCTTCAATTATTATCCCCACCATATCGTGTCAAGAGCAGTTGAACAAAGAAAAGACAGTGGTTTTCTTTTTTTCGTAACTCTATGTACATTATGGACTTGTATTGTACAGGGCCTCATTGTTGATCAATGCCTTATCTGAACTCGCCAACCTGGCTAAAGAATATAGAGGTAGATAGATGACGAAAATGAAGAAACTATAGAGTTATAAGTGACGTCTGGGCAGGGCTATAGTTTGACGTCTAGAGCGCAGCATATAATCCCCTTCCCACTTACCCCAAGCCCGTTCTCTCAATTTAAAGATCTTTACCGTAGGGTGTCTGTGACATTTTCGTCTATTTATGGTAGTTATATTAACATCATTTGGAATAATATGTTCCATCCGTGGTTTGATATAACGTCTCACGCTGTTAGGAACCAGCCACTTACCGGTATACCCTTTGGCAAACGTTGGGGAGGTTTGAAATCAGTTTGACGGAAGACGGAATTTTTGTGACATTTCGCTGGCTCCTGGTGTAATGAACCGTGCAAACATTTTCAGTGACGTCTGCTTCTTTCATCCTTAGAAGTGGTGAACATACCAAACTAATGATGGTTTGACATTTGACTAGAAGGTAGGTGCACATGCTTCTAATTATGTCGTTACAGTCCCCATGCATCAATTTCCAAGCAAAATTGTACCTACCGGCTGATACTTTTTAATGTATTTGACAGAATTGCCTCTGCCGGACAAGACTTAAAATGTCCGAAGTCTTCTTGGTTGGCAGTTTTTGCCACGGGAAGAGGTGCCTGGATCTTGCCCACAAATGACACCAGGCTCCATGACACCAGAGGCAGTCTATCCACTGTCAAAATTTTTACCCCAAAATCATCAAAAGGAGGACGAAACGATCAACATGAATGTGGTATTGACAAGAATTTTGATTTGATTTAATGTTATCACTAAACGTCGGTTGTTTCCAACAGAAAGAAATCATTTCTAATTGTTGGGTTTTTCTTTTGCAACGGCGTTAGCAATCTTAGCCTAAACTATTCGTAGCGTTGGCAAAAGTTGAAAATACATTTATACCATTATTTCCAATCTTATGAGAAGAGAACTATACTCTAAAGATACATTGTTTCAGACAAGTTTTGCAGTTTTAGTACGCTGTCGGTACGGATCCGTGGGTCGTGTACTGACTCCACTGGCCGGTCGGTCCCGTAACACATTATTTGTCCAATTTCTATATATTTGACCAACGATTTGCGGAGCCTGGTAGAGACCATGTAAATAGCAGAGCACGCATGCATGTATAGATGGGACGAGAATAACTGAACGAAACCATCACAGTGTTAGTATCCACATTATCTGCAATATCTACAGAATGTATTATTCGGAACTGACAATGAACAGATGGTACGCAATGTATTTTGTTAAAACTTAACCCTGTCCTTGAGATATATCATATCACATTATATGATGGATGTCTCTCGATCATCGGCTATCAATGGTGCATAAAATTCTGAGTACTAGTTAACGTTCTTGTAAGTAGGTGCGGTAATGCGTGCTGACTATCTACTTTTTCTTTGTTGCTTTGAGGATTAAGGTAAAGCGCGATTCACCCAGAAAGCATATAGCCACAAATTTCATTTAGCTGAAAGCTACTTTCGTCACGGTTTCTGTGGATTCCTATACAAGAAAAGGACCGCCGCAAATTAAACCCAACTTTGCACGCCTGGCCCTTTCTATTAGATTCTTCAGTTATAGAGGTTGATAAAAAGGCTGAATGTCTGTTGGTAATCAGCCTGATGCGCACAAGAAAGGGTTATAAAAGCTTTAATCTTACAGAGCCCGTTTATTACGTCGCCATCAAAGTTCCTGGACCTGAAGGATGACTACATACCAGCCATTTTAAGGGATTGCCTATATTGAATCGTGATTGGTCGGAACTTTTGTTACACAGTTGAACAGGCAACTATACTGCCTGAACTGCAACCTGAAGTGTACACGTATTTTGTTCCAACACTATTGCGCCCTCTGTCATTTGAAGTTGGAAGTGCATCAGGTTTTATGGAGAGAGATGGATGGGCAAAAGCTCGAAGGTACATGTGCACCTGACATAACGTCCTTGACTTGACACGGCGTTTTCGAGAAAACTATTACGAAAATTTTCTTCCCGGAAATCATTTTTACACACATAAGTTGCAGTGTGTTTTTTACAACAAAAATGCTTATTTTCATTTGTTATTTGTTAACTTATACAAAGCTTAGAAAGAAATACAAATGCATAAGAACACCGTTCAAAATCATTGTCCCTTTAATGTTAACTAGCTCTTATATTTCTCGAAATGTAACGTTAAAGACTATCTGCTCTCACTTTGACAGTGAGCAATAATGTGAATGTGGATATACTTGATTTTGGTCTCTGACTCAAACAAAATACATTTGTACATGTATGGAAAGAAATTAGTAACGTTATAACACCAATGATGACAATGTGTCAATGTCATTCCGCTATTCATTTATTTATCAAGTGATCCGAATTTTATATACACTGTACATAACATTGTACGTTTATAAAATCTTTATTGTCTTGAACAAGGATCAAAAAATGAAGAAGAAAATTAAAACTTGACTTTTGTACTAAAACAACCCTTTTTAAAAACAGATTGATTTTCCAAATGCTTATGTATTTGAAATATTTCTTCAATGTACTTAGCTGTAATCATGCCTATGTCATAATTTTGAGAAAATGTTTAAACAATTTCACACAACAAAGTTAAACTACTTAGCCAGTTTTCATGATGTGCTCTTTTCCATCCTAGAAAATCTTGTCTTGGAGCTGTTTTTATAAACTCCAGTCAAGTCATGGCTTATAACTCCCTCATCTAGCAGACGAATAAGATATTCCTTTTCTACAGTCCCATTATGCTGTGTGCCCCCGGCCGGTAGACCTCCAGTTTTGTCACGCTCGTAGTAGTGGTTGAAGATGGAGGAACCATACCCAAATCCAGCCAAGTCCACAACATCACAGTAGTGAAGGGCAAAGGTGGTGGCTATCAGACCTGTGGTGGGCCACCTACCCTGTGTTTGGAGAAGAAATGAAAAAAAAAAGTTTGAGATACATGTAGAACAAAAAACTGATGCAGGATGTAAAAGTTAATGAGTTGCAATACAACAAAAAACAAACAAAACTTTAGAAAATAGTTTGTTACCAGTATCTTTGAAATTCATTCTGATTACTTAAATCTTTGGTTGCTCAGTGGTTCCTCATTTGTGGCAGCCTCTTACGTGGGAAGGGTGTGTAAGTGACAATTTGTTATTTTATTCATTGTTACAACGATTGATGTTTTTAATCAGAATTATTTATGTTATAGCCTCTGACCCCTCCTCATTACTTCCGTTCACTGAGTTTATTTTACATTCTTACATTCAGTTTACTTCAGTTCCTTTCGTGTCATACTGTATACTTTTGTCAACTTTATGTTATTTGATTGTGTTTTCATAATGTTGAAGGACGACTCCAGGAAGAATAGAGTTTATGATAATCATTGTAAATTCTAATTGGAGATCGAAATAATCATCTGATGTATAAATAAACAAACAAACAAACAAACAATGGTTACCTGTAGCCTGACATCCCGTGCTGCCACATGGAGAACCTGAGGGTTGAGAATCAGGAACTGTGCAGGATCAATGTCCAACTTCTGTGCAACTCCCTTCCAAAATTGACCTGTCGGTTTAACCTAGATGATAGTAGTTTCCAACAAAATGTTGTTAGATGCTGTGTATTTATTACAAATTACTTATAAATGTAGAAATATGCTAGCTAAATAACAGTTTAGAACTGAAAATAAAACCATAAAATCCCTTATTTTGGTATTATTTTGTGTCATATTGTTTTAGAAGTTTTAACAATCTCAAGATTTTTTCAAAACATCTTGAGATCCTTCCAAGCATCCAGTGACTTTTTGTCAATCCTTCTTGATATCTTCTCAAAGCCTCTTCAGATCTTCTCAAAGCATCTTGACTTATCTTTTCAAAACTTTTCATCTCAAGGGGATTGACTGTCCTGTCTGATTAATGGCTTGTCCTGCCAACTCTTAACTCTACTTCCTGACACTCCAACAAGTATATATTTGAAGTGATATTTGAAGTAATTTTCCTATGCACAGACGCATAAAACATAAACTCTTTGTACATGTGTCCATTGAATACGCTTTTTTTGAATATCTTATTTTATTCATCATGATTGTGAATTGCTATTCTGTCTAATAGAAGTATTTTCCTGCCAATGCTACTTTGGATCTGGGACAAGCCAACTTTCCTATCTTGCAAAAATTGTCTTCTGTCTCACATCCTTTACAAGGTTCAAATAACAGCAGAAACACAGTAAGAAAAACAAGCACACAGGCCAAAAACAATTATGGTTTTGAATTCACAGACTCTTTATGAATGGTGTTTGTCTATAGGATCTCATTCCTAATGCCGTACCTTAGTGAGGACAGCTTGCAGCCAATTCAAGTCATTGCTCTTGTACATAACAACAACATAGTAGGTACCAGAGTCAAGGTCGGCCTGGTTCAAAGTTGAACTCTCCGGGTAAAAAAAGCGAAAGTCGGTCCGAGACCCCACATCGCTCTCATAACCTTTGACGGGAGCGTCATTCATCCTGCCCAGGAAAAGAGAAAATGGAGTTCCACGATCTCATACCTTTTCGTGCCCAAATCTATCTATACCTAATCCCAATGTCACAAATTTGACAAATTCGCATCACTTACAACTAAATTAAACATGATATTGGAGTTTTTAGTATAGTGGAGTATAGCGGCTATATAGGCTAGGGCTAGGGCTAGGGCTAGCTACAAACTATCACAACAATATACATGTATAGCAAGATTGTGATACAATTTTATAAATACTATGAATATGATACAATGAATGGGAGATTGTGTGCAAACCTACCTTATAACTACATCATAGCCATCTATTACCCGTCCAAGCCCTTTGTCCAGGAGTGCTCCAGAATTGCCCAGAACCAAACATCGTCTGCACCCACTATCACTGTCAATATCATGAAAACAAAAGTTAAGTTTACAATAATCAATGATTCAGATATGACTCTGCCTTCATCCTCTCTACATTTCATACTAAAATTATCATACTTAGACAACCTAGTATGTTACAAAATAAAATCTCTGTAATGCTGGATATAAAAAAATACTTCATTGGTAAATATCATCATTTGTGATAAGTGTCATAGAGAGTCTGACCAGAAACACAAACATTAAAAGCTGTAAATCTGAGCTGAATATGAATAGATGGTTCTATTTCATCAGTTACCAGGCAACAGAAGTTATCATACTGTAGTATAAAGTGGAAAAACATTTACCTTTTGATGACTGGCCTCCATGTAGTGGGAAGGAGCTTCAACAGGGTGTTCAACCTAAACACTGTCAAAATGAACAATGAATTTAACAGTTTAATATCAACTGATATTATAATTAAGTATTTCATTTGGAACTCTTAATGTAATAGCCAGATTTATTATCTGGACTTAAAAGAGGGATCTAGTATTTCTTTTAAAGTTCAATGTATTGCCTCAAATACCACAAAAATGAAATTCCCATCATTGAACACGATAATTGAATTATCTATTTTTAGAATTCGCTTCACCATATCTTTATATAGGTAGGGGAGTGAAATGTGTCTTTCCTTATGTTTTGTCACCTCCTCCGGTAACAGAGCATCAAATCAATCCGTGTCATTTTTGGGCTGAATGACTAAATACGTATACCCCAATGGTACAGAGTACCCCCCCACATTTTTGCATATCTGTGTGTAAAAATGACTTATTGAGTTTTTTGGCCACAAGTTATAATCAGAATGAAGCAATGCTTACAGTTTGAGTGAGAGAAATCAAATGGCAGTCCTTTGCTGTATTTACCCAGCACACCCCACTTTCTAAAGTTGTTGGTGATGAACAGGTGCATGTCAGGGTCAAATCTGGAAGAACAATTTGTGGCAATGATTTAATGATTTACTTCCAATGCTATGTCAACAAAAGTTCTAAGACTTCTGTTTTTGCCAATTAATATCATTAAATATTTCCACTGGCAGTTAATTTTGAAGTTGCTCCTAAGTTACATATATTAAAACAAAACAAAAAAATTATGCTGCACTACAGATATTCAACCTCTGCATACAACGATATATACAAATTAGCAGAATAGGAACAATATGGAAGACTTGAATTTCATTCAATCAGTTACTGTTAGACATACCTTGGCATAGATTCTCTGAATTTTCTCTGTACAAAACCTTTGATACAAGTGCCTGGGGAGTATGCTTCTGTCCTGAAGTACAAAACAAGTCAACAAAGACCCATGTGTAATAAACACAATAAATGTATCATCACTTTAATTGATGTGAAAAAGCAATTCAAATATCATGATTGCACATGACTGTTGTAAGAAAATCGGGTCTACTTGACATATTTCCCACCTGTTATTGTCCAAAGTTGATGTCGCTGGGTCCTTTGTCTCCTTCTCAACTGTCAAATGTACTGTAGACTCTGGAAATCAATCATGGACAGTTTTCAAGTTTTCAAGTTGATTAATATTGATTCTTCAAAATGTTTCTGAATCAGCATTCAAGCTGGTTGTCTCTCGATATATAAATTACTTTTCTGCTACAAAATCTGAACTAAGTGTCATTAATCATAATTTGACACTTTCAAGCATATGTGAGCAATTATTGTGTTTATATCTGTTATTGGTGATCAGCTCTAATGGCTATGGCTAAAAATTACTACAATATAGGCAAAATGTAGACCAAGTTATTTAAACAAACTTTCTATAAAACTTAACATTAACTCATATCATAAAAAATCTTGAATCACTTACTTGACCTGAAAATACTTATCATTACCAAGGAGGCTATACTTGTCATCATCTTTATGTCTCAGTAGATGCCACATTATCCAATAAAACATTATATTAAGATTAAATATAAAGAAAGGACCTGTCAGTCTGAAGAAAAAAACATGATACACTGTCTGTTTATAGTTTGTACTACCAAAACCCTGTAAAAGATAAAACCATCAAACATTGATAATGAAATATATACCTTTGTGTATTGGAAGGGGAGGGAAGGAAGAATGCACAGACTCATGAATATCAGTTTGAACCACAGAATGTACTGGACGCCCGGTGTCTTTCAACTTGATTCTGCCTTTTCTGTACCAATGTAATGTCTGCTCGCAAAGAAGCCATAAAATCCAAATTCCAACAAGAATGAGCAACAGTTTCTGCAATTTGGTCTTTCCCCAGTGCATCATGTCCCTTCAGTTGGACAGCATTAAAGTAAACAAGTCATGTCCATCCGATTTTCTGATGAGGAAAAAAGAAGAATGTTGTCAATAATGTTTTATAACAAAGGATAATCAAGAACAAAATAAAGGAACTTATCATGAGCGATGAGGTTTGAAAGCAAAAAAAAAATGAAATATTTCTGTGACATAACAATATCTGAAATATAAAGACAATAACGTTACATGTATAATGCAAACATAAGATATGTCGGAGACAGGGAAGGCCAAAAGTCAGAGTTGGTTGATTATGCAGAAAACTTTATTTAAAGTTTTTGGTGATAATGTTGTGTTGTAAATAATGTGTTGTGAGTCTTCATGGGAGAATCTAAGGTAAGTCTTCACAGAGGTTGTTGTCAATAGCTGCTTTTGTAATTGACAAGTAATCAGTTAAGCTAACTTACTAATCAATTGACTACATATTGTCTTGATGAATTAACTTATCTGATATCAACCAGTTAGTGTTATTGGCTTATTTTGTTAGGCAGTTATCCTAATGACTTAGACCCACTTATTTTGGGGGCTGAATTTTATGGCATATTGCTGATGATAAATCCTATTAAATTTTGTTTCTAAGTCATGATATGTTATTAGAACATTATTATGTGTCAATTTTACACTTTGATCAGCATGATTGACTAATGAAACAATTAAATGAAGCAAATAATGAGCAATTAATGACAAGTTTATTCATGCCCAACTTGTTGGTTAGCAACTGACTAGGCCAGAAAGGTGACTTGTTCTATAAATGATTTTGATAAACAGGTGCATATATTCAGAACTAAACCGGAAGTATCAATGTTGGCCATCCAAAAGCAATTTTAGTCACGAATCTTACGAATCACAGGTCCAGATGCCTGAGTGTGTTAACTTCAATGGATTCTGGTACACCTGTTTGTTCACAGCCTAGTCCAAGACAATGCTAAATGTGAATTTAATTTAGTTTAGTTTATTTAGTTTATTATGATAATGATTATGAATAAGGTATCAAATTCAAAAGGAATGGGAGGGGGGTATAATTTTGTTGCCTGCAGTGCCACTTTTACAGAAAATTTAAAGAAGAACAGAGCTACAATCAGGCATATGTTAAGCGTAATGAATGAATGGAGGTCATTTCGCGATTGATTCCACTCGGCCGAAGTATGCTAAAAAGAACGATTCAAAACAAGATCTTACCTTGTCTCGGCTTGTCTTCAATATTGAATATAGAAAGGGTCCTGAGTTACTTCCAGCTATTGAAATTGGTTTTTTTTTTTTGGCGTCATTGGATCATATTACCGTAACTGGTGTGAAGCCGCTGTTAATATTCGTCTAGCACCGTGAAACTTCAAACACCTGTTACCATTGATCCGCCTGGTTACAAATGGCCAGCACCCATGCTAAACACTTTGTGTGTGGGCGTGGTAGTTTCCTGTCACTCACCTGGTGTCACTCAACTTTAACCCCGTTGTACACGTTGTGTGCGTGTTTACAAACGACAAAGCCATTTATTTGCTTGTTTCGCATGACCGGTAAATCGCCTTTTGGCGCAACACACCATTTCTACATCATGTACAAGCTGCATATGCTGGTTTAACTAATCCGCTGTTTCTTTTCCATAACTGATATAACGTTAACGTTAAGGCCACACTGACTTATCTTTATGGATGACATTCTCCGGAGACCCCAAAACTAATGTGCAAGGGCGAAAAAAAAATCCTGAAAACAATAAAAGCGCGGTGGCCCCATGCACTGACCAGCGCAGATCTTCTGGATGATGAGTGGTGGAATTTAGTTCTCGAAGTGTATGCCTCTCCGGCTCAAATACGGAGCCTCCGACTTTCAATCCCTGGATCATGTACGTAGGGCTATGGCCTATATATGTACTTTCACCTGACTCAAGTCTGGAAATAGGTGTTAAGTGCCTCTCCTATTAATGGCAACAATATCGGTGCCTGCTAGGGAACAAGTTGTAAACGCTTTTGTATTCTAAGATGCTGACATAATCACGAGAGTCACATTGACTGTCGCAGTTAACATCACAAGTTAGGGACGGATGCTACGCATCAATGTGGTTCCTGGGCCCCAAACCTGATACAACGGTATTACAACGAGTATACAACGAGTGATTTCGTCGTCCTACGGTGACATGACGGCCATGGCTTCAGTTAGACCGCACCTGCAGCGGCGGTCTGCTTGTAACCGCGCTAATTGCATCATCTAGGTCAGCCAATCAACGAAGAGGAAAGATGTCCTCGTTTAGCTCAGTCTTTGTGAAATTGATTAAAACGACAGTCTGTCGTTGGTCACAGTAGAAAACCCAAATCATGGTAGCTTCATGATTGTGCGATGTTTGGTTCCATGACTGTGTTCCTGCTAACAGCTGAGGCTGATCAATATTCATGAGCGCCCGGGCGTCTGCAAGCACCGCGGTAAATTTCTTGTTTGTCTTGTTTATTTGGCTGTTTGGGGCCTATAGAGATATCTCTTCATTTGTAAGTTTCTTTCTCCCTGTCTTTCTCTCTCGCTTTCATTCAATTGAAATAACGTTATACCGAGGGCTTGAGCCCGAAGTGCAAAGAATAAATGACCTATCTGTAGAGATATCTCTTCATGATCACTTATGTATTACTAAGTTTCTTTCTCCCTGTCTTTCTCTCTCGCTTTCTTTCAATTGAAATAACGTTATACCGATGGCTTGAGCTCGAAGTGCAAAGAAGAAAATTAATTCGTTTACACATTTAACGTTACCCAGCGAACAATTAGATGTCATGTGGACGTTCACGTTAATCTCAATCAAGATACATGAATGGAAATGACAAGCATAGCACCTAAAAAAGCATCACATCAACCTCATTTTATCAGGTAACTTTGGAATGATATTCTTTATTAAAAAAATAACTGTCGTCTTTGATGAGGAACAATAAACAGAAAAAGAATAACTTTTTGTTGTAACTTGTAAGATAACTGCATTTCAAATTGAAAGACAAATTATTATAATTCTGAACACAACACGTGTCTGATTTATTGTGTTTGATTTACCAGGCGATAATCTCTTATTGTTTGTGAAATCATCCATGTAAACCCCAGCTAAATCATGATTGCTGGAAATGGAATAGCAGGAATAGCAGAAATTGGAGAATGTAGGGGGAGTCGGGCGGCCTTAAGGTCTCAGATGATAGGGAGTGGGTGCCCGACCGACTCCCCAGGCCCTGGCCTAAATTCTATTTGTCCCGCTCTCCGCGGAGCCTGGTAGAGGCTAGTCCTGTCAATCTGTGGACCTACGGCACCGGAATTCTGGATATCCCTAGTTTGTGTTTCCTTCGCGAACATTCGATAGAGCGCGCGTGAATAGACTTTATTTAGTCAGGCTTAAGAAAAAGCAAATGACGACCTATTAATAAATTAGCATAGTGAATGAGCAAGTGACGGTGATTTTATACTTGGGCAAAACAGAAGTTTCCATTGCTTACTAGATAATGCAATACCGCCACGAGTACTTTGAACGAACGGCCGTTCCATTATTCGGTCGAGAAGATGATTAACTGATACATATTTAACGTTATGCAAATAATAACATCTATTTCACAATCAATGAGAAACATTCACAATGCGACACTCGAAAAGGCTAATATCATTTGGCGACTCAGTACAAAAAGAAATGGCCAGCAAAAGTGCCAAAAAAGTCCATAGAGAGCCTGCTATGGAGGCTAGTAGAGGCAAGGTATGAATATAAAAACATGAGAAACTAGAGTTCAACGAACCCATCTCTTCGCCAAATAATCATGCCTTTATTTAAGACTTTAAGGTCTTATTCATGTATTACTAAATAGCAAATGACTGCATGAACTATGTTCCTCACAAACACACAAATATTACCAAAAACCAGACTGTGACCTGACAGATGACATGGTAGCATCCCTGGTCAATCAGAATTTCATGCTTGTCAAAGACTTTGTCCCCAGTGTAAGGGCGTCCTCCAGCAAACCATCTGTATAACAGCTGTGTCCATAGATATAGGTCAAAATGAGATATATAGAGCACAGTTTATTTCTGTTAATAAGTTTTGCTGCAGTACCTTAGGAAGCCGCTAGGGGGGCCACTATCATAATTTATCTTCGTTTTCCTGACCCCTACCCACCTACCAAATATTATCAGGATTTTTTCAAGGCTTCTCGAGTTATGCATTCCACAAACAAACGGACGCACACACTCGGCCCGCTACCGTCCTAACGGAAAATGCTACGTCAACTATTTTCGAACACAACCTTCCTTTCCGCAACCGCTACTTAAATACTAAATATCATGAAAATCCATACGCAGCTTCTTGAGTTATATGCTGTTTGCATGGATTTATGAACTTTCCTCATTAATTATGCAAATTAGCTACTGATTTGCATAATTAGTATTACATTGTATAAGTCATCACTCATTCTATCTACAGACCGAAAATCCTGATGATCCGTTTACACGTTCTCGAGTTATTCTCGTCCAAAGTTTGAACGGAAATCGGTGCCTGCAGTTCCCAAAAAGCCGCTAGGGGGTCCAAACTCACAGCACTTACTCTCTGTTCTAAGGGCTATCTACCACAAAAATCATGACCACAGCATGTCCAGAACACGAAGTGTCAAAATTAAAAGTTTTGCAGCAGTACCTTAGGCAGCCACTAGGGTGCCCATTATCGAACTTGACCTTCGTTTTCCTAACCCCCTAACAAATATAATCAGGATCCATTCAAGGGTTCTCGAGTTATCTTGCATACAGACAAACGCACTTACATACAAATCCCGCTACAGCACCGTAGGTAAGAGCCAGGTAAACCATTTTCGCCCTTGATCTTCCTCTCCAAAACCGCTACACACCTACCAAGTTTCGTGAAAATCGCCCAGCTAGATTTTGACTTATGCTGCCCAAAACAAACCACAAAAAACATACCAAGCTCGCTGCAGTACCGTAGGAAAACGCCAGTTAAACCGTTTTCAAACTTGGCATTCCTTTCGACAACCGCTACACACCTACCAAAAATCACAAAGTTCCATCCACAATTTCTCGAGTTATATGCTGTTGACCTAACGTTACATACAGACCCAAGTCGACAAAAACATACTCTTCTTGGCGAAGAGAACAGCAAAAAGTTAAGTTGTTTATGTTAACGTTATCTCAATTAGATCTCGAAACATTTTGGCCATTTGCTACTTCTTTTAGTAGATACTGAAATACCGCCTCAGTAACGTTACTAATACATAAACCTGTACTACTATGCATGGCCTACCAGTTTGACAAGTTTGGAAGGCTGTGAATGATTACATCCGGGACCTTCTGGCTATGGTTGGGTTTGCATATGCTGAGGGTGTGATAGAGTTTTAAAAGCAAAGATAATTTTTATCGCTCTATCCGAAGAAATACTACTTTATGTAAAGAAAACACGGGTCCCACGAGTTGACTTTTGATTTTCTCTATATGTACCACGGTACTTATTTTTTTGTTCAATGTATTGAGCATCTACGGATGTTTGAGTATTGTCGAAAACCCCTAGGTGAGTCTTCATCAAATTCGTCAGCCGAGCTGCACCAGTCACTGCAAAAATGGGAGTCCAAGTCGAAACTATAAACCCAGGCGATGGTAAGATCAGATCTAGACATTTTTCCAACTGACGTGAAGTTCCGTGTTTTGTGGTCTACTTGAAGCATGCTGATTTCTCCTCTTTTGCATTTCCAGGCCAAACCTTTCCAAAAAAGGGACAGACGGTCGAGGTGCACTACACTGGTAAGTTGGAGGGTGGGGTGCGTGGGGAGGGGGGCGACATGGTCTGGAGGCTTAGTGTATCATCTAGCAGATATTTCAGCAATTGTAACGTTTTGCGTTTTATTATTCTACTCCTTTATTCCTTGATTTGCTTTGTTGTGAGATTAGTTCAGATAATTTGTTGTTTAACGGGCTCAAAGTGCAAGGTATGCCAGCTATGAAAGTTCCCGTGTCAGCTTGTATGTAACACTAACACTTGCACGTGTCACGTGAGCTTACCTCGCAACCACATCAAATTATATACATGTTACGTACATGCCACACAATCAGTTACTTCAGTTAAAGGTTAACACATATCTCTAGTCAGTCCCCAGAATTTGTTTTAGTAAGTCAACTATAGTACAGTGCTAGTATTTGTCTCTAGCCTGGATACCAGACCGTTTCCAGGGGCACAGCTCCCCACCCCAGGCACTACTCATCAGGACATGAATGGGGTTTGAACCTAGAACCCATAGTTTACCAGACCATGTCCTTTATGTCCATATACTGTTTTGGTAAAAAATTACCATAAAACCTCAATAAAATCATTTTAGAAGCAGACATGAAAAAGATGAGAAATAAACACCTGGGGGTATTGGGCCACTCTAGCATTCAGATCATTCGGTCCAAGAACGAGGGAGACGATTCGCTTTGAAAATTTGACAGGAGAAAGAAGAAGAAGAAGAAACATTACAAATACGATATATTTCAGCCATACCTGTGGTATGGCTGAAATATAATTACTCATATATTGAAGAACTATAAATGGAAGCTATGTCAAATATGTGACATTTGTTCCAGTAAGTTCCTCTCTACACCACAGAGAGGAAATGTCTACACCCCAGCTGTAGACATGGCAATGTTGATCATCAGATAATCAGACTCAGCTTGGTGTTAGGGGATATGTCCCAAATACCAGGGTTGGGAATTCACATTTTTGATGCTGTAGGCCACTCCCACTTTTTCATACTGTAAATTCATTTATATTCACAGGAACCTGAGTTCATGATAGGAGTGAAAAAGCATTTTTTGCTTTCTGCCAATTCAAGTTTGTGGTTGTAACCGGTCTGTAGTACCAGAGAAAAAAAATAGAAAGAAAACACTAAACATTTTAAGATTTACAGTAAGTGAATGCCACTTTTCAGCTATGTTCAGTTTCCTGCGGAGGTACATTGACTTGTTTGGACAACCCAAGGAACTGTTTACAACTCTTTTTCGCCCAAGTGCTAGCAAACATTACAGCAACACATAGTAGTACATGACTAGTACTACAGTAGTTGCATATTACATGTAAGTTAGTTGTATCTAAATTCTTGCACCTGCACAATGTTAATTCTACATGCACTTAATCAGCTAGTATTTTGAGCTCTAATGTTATTTACTTTGATGATACATGTTTTTCCAAGATGCCAAAAGAACAAAACAACTGATAGATTTGTAAGTTTTTACCCTGAGCAAAGTCTGGAATTGTTTGCACAAGTGGGGTAGACCAATAGATACAGTAGTTAGATTGTTAGTGCTGACTTTTCTCAGTTTGTCACATCAAGGCATGTGTTTGCAATTAAGGACACAGCAAGTCAATTTTATGGATGACATCCTATGCAGAGTGCAAAAATATGAGGTAGCACCAAAAAAAAACAAGATGGCTAGATTTTCAAGATAGACAGCGTAAACATCGTAACAAGATTTGAAGTGACAAAATGTGGCATCACAACTAAAAGGCATTCATTGGAAATGCATGTATGCAGTGTCATCAAGTTGTGGTGGACTGCGAATGGTTCATTTCAAAAACTGCGAAATTAAGATAGACAGTGTTTTAACACGCCATTGGCCAGTCTGCCAGAGGAACTGTAATGTGGAATATTGACATTTTTGGATGTATGTTTCTAGGAACTCTGACAGATGGGAAGAAGTTTGACTCGTCTCGTGACAGGAATACACCCTTCACCTTTAAAGTAGGCAAGGGCGATGTCATCAGAGGTACAATTGTGCTTTATCTATCTATATAATATATGCTTGACAAATGTAAGGGTCTGACCAGCTTTAGATATAAAATTTTGTATGTCATCTTTAGTTTGCAAACTCAATGTCATTTTTTTTTTCCAAAGTTTTGTCCAATTCTTTAGCACTATGAATTCATTTATTTTTCGAGGTACTTAACTTCACAGTGACAGGGGTAAAGAGATGTTTTATATCTTTACGCGTACATAGTAGAGCAATACATTTGAAAGTATAACAAATGTTCTGTTTTTCAGGCTGGGATGAGGGAGTTGCTCAGGTAAGACATGGATCATGTTTTTTTTTAGAAAAAGCAGATTATTGAAGTCAAATATGTACCAAATATTGAAATATGTACATACTTGAAACACTTGCACCCCTAATATGTGGAGGTGAAACATTCATATAAATTTCATATTAATTGGAAATGATTTTGGATTAACCATTATACCAGACAGTTTGGTTGCTAAAACTGTTTGTTTGGTACCCGTGCCTGAAAGAAAGGCATTTTACAAATTGTTAACCTCATAGACAGCCTTGGTATGTTAGCCCTCCAAACTGGTAGTGGTTTAACTTTAACCACAAACATATACTACATAATGTACATGCAAATGCTTGGCTTTGTCTTATGCTGTGTGAAACACCATTAATTTTAGCTCAGTCCAAATGAATTATGATGTAACCTTTCTTACATAAGTATACAATGTACATATGTGTGCAAAACATTGACAGGGTTAAAAGTAGCCAAAAGGTACACCGTCACTTCCAAGTCCTTCACAACTTACAAAACACATGCCAGAGTGTATTGTGCCAACATATGCTGCAAAGACAAGAATGTAGTCCCAAGTCTGAGTCAACAGATTCAAAGCAGCACAGGAAGAGGGTTCTCCCATTAATGTAGATCCAAGGTTGTGGAATCAACAACCATGAGAGGAGACTTCATTCGATGTTTTTATTTAGTTAGAATGCTGAAGTTTAGTTTTGAAATGGTACTGCAAGTCATCTGTTACAGTTATCTCATTTCGGAGCCTGTTTGCTATCAGCACTGCCACACAGTATGTATAGTCGATACATTGAAATCAGTTGTAGTTATATTGTTCTTGTCTGCACCTTAGTGTTCCATGTAACCTAATGGACTTCTGTTTCAGATGAGCGTGGGACAGAGAGCCAAGCTGACCTGCACATCTGACTACGCATATGGCCCAAAGGGATACCCTGGCGTATATCCTTTCTCACAATGACTTACCTTATCTTACCGCTTACCGGTCTCTTGACGGGGTGGTGGGAGACTTAGTGTGTTTTGTTTCTCTCTGGGCCTTTAACTTTGTGATATATTAACCACGATACATCTCAGTATGCATGCATAGTTTAATTCCTTAACAGACTTTCTATGTATTGAATCTGTACCTTTTTAAGCCTGATGTTTTATTGCAATTTGACCTTGACCTGTCTCACTATTCCACCCAACGCAACCCTGATCTTCGATGTGGAGCTTCTCAAGATTCTATGAGAGTCTGCTGTTGCCATGGATACCAGATGAACCACGCTTTTTCCCCTCCACACTAGTGGGTTGATGTGTGCCTGGTTCATTTTTTCCCCTTCCTCTTTTGTTAAATCTAGAAACAAAGAACCCTGTTTGGAAACCTCATAGCCAGCATTTTATACAGTGATGTTATAGAAGATACCAGCATTATCCTAACAAATGCAAATGTCCATCCCTTCAACATGTCCTCTTCTGGCTGCATACCTTATGAAGATAACAAGACAATAATATTCAGATAGCAATCTTGGTATTTCACATGCAACATAGGAAGGAGGACAGCAAAATGTTCTCAGAGGTTGAATTTTAGTTTTCTGAAGAAATCTCCTCCCTAAAAATGTTAACCTTTATAAAGTTGCAAGCTTGCATGCAGAAACTTAGTTACTGCTCTTGTGTCATATTGCTCTGCTACTTTAGATCCCCCCCCCCCCCCCCCCCCTACGATAAGAGTAGAGCTGTGCATTGATTTTCTTTGCAACCTGCAGCTAATCTATGACACCAGGTATGCTTTATATTATTCAGGTGAATCCAGCTCACTACAGGTACACTGTACATTGTCCACAGGTATAACATATTGTTGATGTGAATACCTGTGGACCTAACTTGTCTGCTGACTTTAAAGTCTCTTTGTGCTTAATTAGATATTTACATAAACATTCTTAACAAATATAGAGAATCAAAGAAGATGAGCCCACAGAATCAAAGAAGATGAGCCCACATATACAAAAAGTCTCCTTTTTGATTCCGTTTATTTTAAGCATCCTTCAAAATACAGCTGTGAGTGAAGTACAGGACTTTGTTTGATGTATCTTTGTGTAGAGATTTCTGTATTTTTTTTCTACATTACATACTAGCTCACTGCCACAGATTATATTCACATTTTAGTCTAACGACCATGGAATTGTGGCCTGTTTTAGATCATTTGAAAGATGTTCAACTCTGCAAAAATGACTGAAAAAGTATGTGTAGCATATTAGAATAAGACTTTGTGCCTTTTCTTATAGATGTTTCTATAGATAACCATTTTGTCTTAGCTCAACACCTTCATCAGTTGATGTTTCAATAGTTTGTGGGTAGGTAAAATGTAAGCAAAGACTGTTGTGTAAGGAGCTCTAATGTACCTCAACAAAATTATCGGTAGCAATTCAGTATAGTGCTCTCTACATAGTGCAACCATATTGTAGCACTTGTGGCAACGCAGTAGAAATAAGTACATATGATACATATGTAATCAAGGATACCGGTAGGACTGGGGATTTGGGTATTGTCAATGAGATAAAAGTAGAGTTTTAGAATTTGTTATTGCTTCATGTAATCATGCATCTACTTATCTTCTACCTGATCTGCTTTCAATGACTGGGGATTGTGCAACCATAGGTTCTATCCTAACGGGAACAAAAGCAGCTACCATTTTGCACATACTGTCCAGAGCTCCTAGGTCTTGAGCTTGAGAAATACTGACTAGGTACTTGCAGCAATGTACTAGTACCTAGCATTTGTGAACAAAATCTTGTAATCTCTGACATTTCTGATGATGTTACACATAGAAGAGGCTATAGGTTCAGTAATACTTGCCTTACATTTTTCTGTTGAAAGAAACAGTTTGATTTCTTGACATAGTGAGTGAGTTTTAGTCTGTGCACACGTACAATGATCTGCTTGTGGTTGTACAGGGTATGTGTACATCGTAATGCCTTATTAGAAGCTTTGTTCCCCTTAGTTTTGATCCATAAACTTGTTCTCAGCTTAAACTGAGAGATGTGCGCAAAATGTTCAAGGCATGTATCAGCAAGGAGCTTTTATATCAGAATATAAAAGCTCCTTGGTATCAGGCATGGTCTAGACAATAACTGTTATAGTTAGGGGCCTTCCCTTTTGCTGACAATGTTTCTTGCTACCCATACGCAGTGTAAACTGGCGACTGGCTTATTCTCTGGCATAGCCTGAGTTTGCAACTTACACTATGATAGTGCTTTATATACTTAACAGCAGGACTTCAGTGGCTTCACCCAAGTTCCTCCAAACTTTCCATCATTTCTTATCATCAATGGAGTACATATTCCCTCCCAATGATTGCAGTAGCACACATCATCAGAGGTGTTGCTTGGGAACAGCAGTAAAGATTTCATGTTAGGCCTTCCCTGTTTGTGTGTGTGTGTGCGTGGGGTTGTGGGACAGAAGAGTTTACAATGTATCATTGTATTCTGCATGTGGCTGTTAACAACATCAGTATAAGACCATTGTTCTGTCCATGTGACAATCATGGTAGAGTCACCAATAAATGTTCCAAGTTTCAGACTGACCTCTTGTGTGCATATTTTCCAGTATGGTGTTATGTTTTGTGGATTTAAATTAGCCTGGGTACCATCCTATAGCCCCGGTAGAAATAGGATGGTACCCAGGCTAGATTTAAATCCTCTGAACGCTAGAACTATATGTATAACTCATGTCAAGGGAAATTATGAAAAGGAAATACATATGAATACTAAGGTCAACAAGAGTGTGGAGACCTCATACCTCCATGAAATATTCTGATTATGCAAATAACATCTGCTTAATTTATGCTTGGTATATTACACAGGTCACAGTGTTGACAATCCAATCATTTACTACATGTACTTAGATGAATTAGGACACTTTGACATTACTAATGTAAATTGGGCACTTATTTGCATAATTGGCATCTGCTAGTCTTCTACCTGCCACAAACTACTTGTTACATGTATTTGAGCCCTATAATAGAAAACACTAAGTATAGATTTTCCTCATCAAGTATGCAAATAAAGTCCACATTTGCAATTCATTATGAACATCTCTGCCAAAGGTACCTGCATGCTGAATATGGAAATCCATTGTTCCTATGTTCCATTACACTCCTTGGAAGATTTTGACAAAAAGCCTCTTCAGTTTCAGAGCAAGCTGCTAGGGGGTCCAAACATACATCACTTTTTCCTTACAACACAAGCTATCTGCCACCCAAGACCATAGCATGTCCAGATAGAAAGATACAAAAAATCTAAGTTCTGCTGCAGTACAAAGGTCACACACCAGGGGGGCCAAAATCGACCTTGACCTTCGTCTTTCCAACACCTACCCATATACATGTATCAAATATCATTACAATCCATCCAGAGGTTCCAAAATTATGCTGACCACAAATATCCGGAAACACAGACAGACACACACACATATAGGCACACCAAAAACTATACCTTTAGTTTTCATGGTGGTAAATGTAATACGGCATTGGTGTTAAAGTTGGATTGAAGAAATCTCTTGCAGCGATCTGCAGAATTCCAAGATTGTGCAAGTGGTACAGAAGCGCCGACTAGTAATCCATGATGGTAATGCACTCATGGAACGTCCTGTCCCACTTTTCGGTTCACATTAATGTATTACTCCGAGTGGGCACTACAAAGCCAATAAGAAAACGGTAGCATAAGCGTGTGTGTGTATACAGCGGTAAACGTTCCTTTTAAGCTAGCCCAACTGATATCAAGTCTTAAACTGGTTGAAGCCTGTTTGTATCTAAACAGCTCAGCACATAAATTTCGGTAGCTGCAAACGGGCGGAGCTACACAGTCCTGCGTTTGAAGTGCTGCGGTCGTATGGAAGCCACAGGACGGTGCCACTTGCGGCAAGAGACCTTTCCAACGATACGAATACCAAGCTTGGCCTACTTGGAGACGCTCTATACTCTAACCTTAACAGCTAGGGTTAGGGTTAACTTTTATACACGCACATCTCGAGAACAAAGCACGGAAATAGAAATCGTTTTTCAGATTCCAACTCTCCACCATGAGAACTTTCCAACGATACCAAGTGTCTCCAAGTAGGTTGGTCTATCTGGGTATCTGGAAAAGCATACTTTATGCACAAAACATATAGTACTTCATATCACACACCGCAAGCAAAATTGCAAGCGAAATCATCCGGTCAATTGTGCGATGCAAATCATCCTTGAGATCTGGCTCAAATTGACGCTTCTGGAGTGGTCGTTCAATAGTCAACCACAGGTAATAAAATGTGGACCGTATAGAGAGACATATTCCATAATCGCTTCTTTCTATCGGCGGAGCCATCTTGACATTGCCCGTTTGCCATGTTGTTTCCGGTTTGAGGATTAGGTAGTTTTAGCTGGGTGAACATTTTTATTTAGTCATGTTTTGCGTTTGGTGTTTGATGACAATAGGTTTGTGTTTTACCTAGGGCAAAATGTGGGTTTTATTTTATTTTTGTTTTATATTTTTGGACTTCGTCCCTTGAAAAAGGGCGAAAATGCCATGTAAAAGAAACCTGATATCACTAGACATGATGGAAATAGCTTAAACACAAAAACTCACAAAAATGAATGAAACAAGAAATGTACCAAAGCTTTTTCTCAAATGCCTCATGGAGGTTCGAAATCAATTTCTGGTTTGAAACGTGTTTCCTGTGGCTTAATATGATCGAGTTCTTCGTTCTAAATCTCGCGTTTTCCAATAAAACCGAACGTCGGGCAAGTTATCGAGTATATGTCTGTACTTTCTCTCTTCTAATAAACCATCGTGTCCACAGGACCTGTTTTAATAGCATCAGTGGATTCCACTTTTGCAAAAGACTCATATGCCTTGACATTTGATCCTATCCAAGATCTGTGCATTGCCTGCAGACCTGCCCTTGGCACTGAAATAGAAATTACCTCGTCCGTTATGCCAAGCGGACAAACCTATAATGACTTAGACCCATGGAAAACGTATTTGCGTTCCGTGTAAGGCGGAGTTACCAAAAGAAGCTGAAATGAAATGGCTCCACACGCTTCTTCCCGTGGCAGCAGGATAACGACATCGACCCCTGAATACCGCCCCTCCATCATTTGTGATGAGCGAACCGTCATTCCGGACGCGTCTATGACTTTCTGATCACCGTGGCCGTCTCCGTGGCGAACTGTCCGGTTTCATGAACTAAATTTCTGGTAAATGGATCAACGGACACGGAAATGATGGCCTTTGCCTGTGTTCCGACCGGAGGGGAATCTCTCTTGCAATAGCTGATTGATGAGGAGTAGTGAACCATAGCCCGGGGTGTCGTCCTGAGGGACGCTTCAAAAGAAGGGGCTATTCCTCGCGGGCCCACCTGCCTCTATGGTGACTAATATTCTTGGTTGCGAACTGAGCACGTAACTTTCATTGATATGACTTAGCAAGTTGTAACGGGCGTTCTTTCATAAAAAACGCGACCTCAGGGCTTAGGGCAAATACGCAATTTTGGCATTGCTCTTTGTTGTAGTTAGTGTGAATGTATAGTGTTGACTCTATCTAGAGCCATGAACTAGAATTGCTCTGTCAACAAGAAAAGCATAGTATCAGCACAGACAAATTATGATATTCCATAAATGCTTGCTGTCGTTTACAAACATACAACAGAGAAACTCAAACCACGACTGACAAACTAAATAATCTTCCAGGACCCAACCATATTTCATGGTAACTTTCGGTAGTGTGTATTGAATTGTATCCATACTGCGTTACGTGCCACGTGCATACGTGGGGATTATCTAGCTTGGCATGTGATCTAACACATCATATATAACTCGTATACCTTGGAGTGGCCAGTGGCACATAAGGCAGCAAGTTTTCCTGCTGGTTCTGTGGCATGGTAGACCTTTCAGTGCATATTCGAGGCACCACCTTTAACAAGGGACCCCAGTTACGTCCCTTCCGAAAGACGGGTGCAGCCACAACTAAGTCAGGGTCTCCCAGTTACCAACTAATTGGAACCAGGAGCTCAACTGTGATTCTACTACCAGTTGAGCTACAGGGATATCCCTCGCCATACAACTGACGGTTTTTAGTCGTACATAATGGACACAGTGCCTAGGCAATTTTAGACGCTAAGAGCGCAGAGCTGTCAATGATACAAACACCATGTAAATTGAACACCACAACCGTACCGCAACCGTATTGCTACTGTGTACATTACATTATATCCACTCTTAATATACTATATTAGATGGATTCAGACTAATAATAGTTTCCTCTCTTAAGGCGCAATCTATCTTTTTTGAAATATCACTTGGTAAATATGACGTGAGAATAACTGTTTAATTAAAACAGACGAACAATCGATCGATTAATTGAGTGACTAGATCACTAGTGATATCAGAGGAATATCAACATGGCGGGGTATGAAAGCAAACACCTAATTAAAAGGTGGGACAGAATCTAACAGTTTTGCTCCCACTTAAGTAGCCTTTGCTTTAATCCAAAAGAGCCTTCGAAAAAATGCCCACTTCAAAGATCAAAAGGCAAGAGGTATACAGACATGGCTTGGAGTTGTGTCGCTTGTTACAAAGTGCATTATACGGTGGAATCTTCACCCTGTGTCAGAGAGAACACGAAATCCACGCTGAAGATATAGATCGCTTTCCCTCTGAAGGCACCTTAAGAACGGCTATATCAATCTTCGCCGTCCACTTTGGCATGCATCGAATAATCCTAAGCCTGTATTGCAAAAGGGATTGCTCAGCTCTTCATTTAGAAATCTTGTTAACCCATGTGTCTAGGAGAAGGAAGATTTACTGAAGGCTTTACGTAACATGTTTGATTGTGTTTATCATACCCTGGCCGCCATACCTGCTACATGTAGACTTATTATCTGACTTTCTTGTAGTTGAATTTTGTTATTTAGATAGCATAAGTGACGCTTGTTGTTGTTGTTTTAGTAGATTAGTTGTTAAATAGAGGTAGGGATTTTCGACCTGCCAGTTTTGACGTTAAATATATCTGCATTTAATCGCAAAACATCGATATATTGTCCAGGGATTCACTTTCGGCATGTATTCACTTGGTTTATCTTGTTTGAAACTTTTGAATAACATGATATCGATTCTACCGCCGCTCATTTTCATTCTTTGTCTCCAAGGCAAACGTTTTCAACTGGGAAGGATTATTATTGGCAACTCAAATTACATTTAAGGGCAGACTGAGAAGAGCAGACTGAGTATATCTGACGTACTGGACCATTGCAGAAGATTTTTAGATTTTGAAAAGGGAAATGTATGGTTGCCATAACGAAATCCAATAAGATGTTCAGCTGGGTATATCTAAGTTGCCAATCATTAATCCCAAAGAATCTTAAAATTTGAAAGAAACTGGGAATGTGTTGTTTATGACATCTTTCATGATTTTTAAGATCTTCAAATATACCAGGGGCAGAGTGTAAAAGATAAAGTTGAAGATTCCATGCCATGTTAGAGATGTGAATTTTAGCAACACCCCTCTCAGACACAGCCGACAATGTCTCTTAATCCTTCAGACAAAGTTATTCTTGAGTAAGGTTAAGACTTAAGATGCCATTTGCGACAGTCGACCAGAAATTTTTAAAAGCCAAAATCACATTCTACTTGAATACGATCGTGGGAGAGAACCGTAGGAAGAATAGTTCCAGACCGCACCCAACCCAGCGCCGACCTTGGGTGCCGAACTGGTCGGGACCAAAGTCGTGGGAAGATTACTGAATGTGTGACTCTACTGAGGTTTCGGCTAAATTGCACAAAATGAAATTTTAAACGTTCATCTTAAATATCGATCTACACCCAAAACTCTAAAGTATTTTGTAGACCACGGCGTAAGTCGTGTGAGTGTTTTTTACGCGGAATAATCGTAGGTATGATATAATCGTGCTTTACATTCATGGCTTTCCGTCAGGAGCCGAGGCAAGCCCTCAAATCCCCATGACAGTGATGCTTTGGCCCAAATGTATTCATTACCGCAGCTGAAGATCAAAATAAAGATCGTCTTCTTTCATCCTGGACTCACGAGCGTCGATATAAAAAGCTGACTGCCAGCAGAGCACGACCTTTGTATACCACCAACATCTCACATGGGACGTCGATACTTCAAAGCCCTTCAAACTAAACGCAATCCTCCTGAAATCCTTCCAACTCAAATCAAACTCTTTCTCGGCAATTTCTTGTCTATAGAAATAGTGATGACATTTGACGGTCAACTGATACGTGGAGTCAAATGTTTTCAAAATGAGGTCCCTTGTGAACAGTCATCCATAGGCATCCAATGCTTCCAACCCAAGCAGAAACATTAGAGTAACACAATTTTACCGGCTGCCATCCACGATAAAGAGACTAACAAGAGCAGAGTTCCGTATAAAGCTGTCCTCTCGTGTAAGACATAATTCTACCCATGTGCACTTTATCCCAGGTTTTATTGTGCTCTTGTCACACAGCAGAACAGTCGATTGGCAAACGAGCAGGCGAGCAAGCTCGAATGACATTTCCAGCAGTAATTCGACCGGTGTTCTCTTGATTATCTCTTGATGTTTAGAGATCGGACCCAAACAGTGCGATCAGGTAAATTTTCCGGTGGAAGATCTCTGGTGATTTTTTTTAAATTCGACAACCTGGGCTTCCTCAAATACGACATGAGCTCCTCGGCAGGTCCATAAGCAAGAAAGGTTTCTTTGTTTGTATCTTTTCCGACAAAGACAGGGCATCGACTTACCAACCCTATAGTCTCCACCCAACTCTCTTTACAGCATATCCTACATTTTTTTATGAGCAGACAGTGTCTTAGGCTGCCCCTGCCTCAATCAAGTTTGCGGCAAAATTCGTTATCTTTTCCGCGTTCTCTTTCTTATCTCTGAACATATCTGTGTACTGACTGACACCCCGGACGTCAGGTATTCCGTCACAAACTTTCCTTATCTTTCTCAAAACGTGTTGCCTTGCGGGCTAGCTTGTCACGAAGCGATTGATCTCCGGTCTGGAACATGTCAATGCTGGTGGGCCCTGACAGCGGGTTGATGAGCACGCAGCTTACTCTGATATATGCTAATTTATGTACATGTAAATTAGGAGAACCATCGATTAGTGCAGCGATTGTAGCAATGTATTTCTAAGTGTGTTTGCATAATACATGTGCGTGTTTGACGTCGGTACCGGTGAGGTTTGACAAATCTTTGTTTCAGTACTACCGCCAACATTGGACAAACCTCCAATGCGTCTAGCATACTTGTGCATGATAAGACTACGAAACTCAATGCGGTGCCCTTATGTTCAAGATTGCGTTGGCATCAAAGGTTGAGATGGCAACAGAATGGGCATACTGTGAAATTGCTGAATAAAAATTTTGGCAACATTTTGTCAAAACGAAGTTAGTTTCGTAACTACCAACACTGGCTCCAAGTTCATACGGGGCACATATAAGAATTTCTTGCAATAGACTTTATTATATTGTTACAATTTGCATCATTTATTCGTCAAATTAGAGTAGCAATGAACAGATGATTGCTACGAGAACATCCTTATTTCTGGATGATCCCGCGATAGCCATTGGAGCGCAGGGCTCCCAGGAACTGATAAGACACCAACTCCGCACCAGTCCAGACCCATATGACCGTGGCACCTCACAGAGGAGAGAACACAATCAACTCTGCGGCACGCTAGGTCAGGACGAAATCTAGTGGGCTTGTAGTCGTTTATTCTACCCAGGTAAGAGTCATTCCCCGCACTTTATCTTGAAATACTTCAATCAAAGTAGATTTTGTGATCCTCCGACGGTTTGTTGCCTTTTGAAAACAAATTTATGTGATGTTTATAGCTTGTCAGCGCTTTACCAGCTCTTTTCTGATTGAAAATTGCAAGCCGTGCCTTTTGTGGCGAGATTTTTGTACGTTGCTTTTGATTTCCAACTGGAACTATTTGTAAAGGAAATCTTTGTAAGGAGCTCCTTAACACGTATTGCCATCGATATACATTCTTGTCAAAGAAAATTGTATTTTTGCGATGGGTCTGATCATCTATTTTACGTCGAATTGTAAATGTAGAGCGCGTTTTCCAGTATTAATCTGATATCGTACGTTGAAAACAAAGTAGATGTCATGTAGATTGTCAGGTAGGTAGACAACTCGTGAATGTTGGCTGAGTCTCATTTTTTTCTCGTCGGATCATGCGTGCCCTTTGATCATCACATCTGCCGACACTCTGCCTAGACAGAGACTATTTCCTTGTACTCGTAACATGGTGTTTCTCCGGATTCCCCATGTTAATGCGCAAATGATGAGGGCTGTGGTCTACATGTACAGGATGTTCTTTATACGCGAACATTCATACCTTCATACTATCATAAAATGCATAAAACCTTCCTTGTCTGTTTTATCGGTGTGTTTTGGAGCAGAATCGTTGCCAGTTCATCGTTACAAACTTATGATTTATCAGTGGCTACATTACTTGTCCCGTTGTTTCGTATGCAAAATAGTCTGCTTTTGTGTAGAGCTAGCATATGAATCATATCAAGATAAAAAGATACCGTGAATGCTTGATACGGCGCTATGTCCAAGCTTTGTGTCAAATTTTACATCGTACTATTCTCTCTCCTGTGGTGGTAAGAAATGAATGGCAGAAGCTACTTCGTCCTACTTGCTCCCATCGCGCCTTCCCGCCAATCCAAAGTTGTTGTTCTAATAGAAGTGGATCTACCATCACGGGATCTTTGTCTCAAGACACACATTTTTATTACACGATGACCCGCTCCCACCCATTATTCGATCCCGCTAATTGGCCTCTCTAACATCTAACAGATTGATAACGATTGTTAGACTCATAAAGCGCGATAATTATGGTCTCAGTAGGCTTCCTTAATTTTACGTTGATTGGTGCTTCAAACAGACCGATACAAAGTAACAACTTGATTAGCCTATAGCCTAGAAATGAGTATTGTTGGACACAGTTGGAGCTGGACACAGCATGATATAGTTTAGTTTTTTGGCACCGTTATAAATTCAATCAAGACCATACGAAAATCGACATTTAGGTCAATTCAAATCATTTTATAAACTTTGAGCTAAATGCAACACGTCATAAAGCTACATGCGACACTGTACAGTTATGTTTACAGATATCTAAAAGAGTTATATCTGTGCCCAACAGCGTTACCAATATGACGCAAAATGCAATGCGGTATAAATTCCTTGCTCATTTTGTTCAATTCAAATGTAGGTTCTGCCAACAGCCAGTCATTTTAGTCTCTACCAGACTCCATTGAATACATGAAATGAAATGAGGTTGCTGGAAAATAGTTTAGATTTGCAAAATAGACTGAATAAGACATCATGTTTCAAAATGCACTTTGGCTGGCTACTGAAGGTCCGAACTGGTTAACTTTGGACGTTTCTAGACGTTGTCGAAGATTCCAATTCCACACCGTACATCGTATGAGGTTCGCACAAGGTTTGAGTCTGGTTAAATACGTTTAAAAGCGTTTTCCTATTTGGCTATTGGGCCTAATCATCGTAGAATGGCCGGTTGACTATGCGATCGAACGGTATTTTGGTATACCTGCCTTGACGCTGTGTCCTCTGGACACTTTCTTCGACTTCAAATGTATTCTTATTCCACCAAGGTGGCAACACGGACTTCTGTTGGGAGGTAAAGGTTGGTGGATAGAAAGAGATAAGCCTTGCCTTCCAATATCCTGTAAAAGTAAAAAGTGTATAACAACCCACTGTCCCTACGTACTGAAAATGACCATGGGACTACATGCACCTTTGTTTTGCCAATGTCGCTATTATTTGTCCGTAGAATAAACTAGAAAAAAATAAAGATGTGTCAGTTTTTTTAGTAATGGTGCCCTAGATTATCACAGATGGCATTTTCATTGGAAGTTTCAAGAAAAATGTGTATAGGGTTTATGGAGCAGTATGGGTGACGAGTTATGCGTTTAAGAAGGATGGTCCTGCTGCGGCCCTCAAATTCATACAACTTGTGATGTACTGGTAGCTCAACTGGTAGCTCAACTGGTAGTGGCCTCACAGGTGAGTTCCTGGTACCAATTAGACAGTAACTAAGAGATCCCAGCGCAATCCTGGGCAGGGCATCTTGGTTGGTGCTGCACCCGTCCTTGATGAGGATTAAAATGGGGGTCCAGTAATCCAGGAGTTGTCTCGAGCACATTGACGGGAATGGCTAGTAACTTCTCTTTATCAAACACATCCTGCTGCACAAAACGTGCTGCTTTATGTTTCACTTGTCACTTCAAGTGTCTAAACGGACGAACGACGATACACACGAACAACTGGCCTGTTATGACAAAGTAAGACAATTAGAGAAGCACTTTTAAACTGTATTGAAACATGCACACCAGGCAAGACTTTCAGCTGCATGTTTTTTCGCCGCTAATTGCTCCATGGCACCTGCTGTCCTCCCAAAGGCATTGAAGATACTTTTGAGGCAAATTGCTGCAGACTAGAGGTGGGAATAAGGCCAGTGAATCGCAGTGGTACCTTGTGGAGATTGGGTTTTATGCAGGGTGGAATATGTAACTTTCATCTACTCACGATGTTGCAAATATATATGACAAAGATCAAACACAAATCCTTCATTATACTAGGCCCTTTTAAATCTAATTTCGATTCTTGTACATATGAATATACTCCAGGCCAACAACTCACTATCTGAGCCTAGTGTATCAAGAAAAAATTCCTGTGTAACAGTTTGCTCAATTACGATCGGGCAGCTTCTTTTTCTTCTTCTCCAAGGGAAGTCAGTCACTTTGGGGAAATCACGCGCAACAGGGCTCACCAACGTAGCCTTTGAAAAGGATTGTATTGGATGAGATGAGATAAGATGAGCCAATTTTACTAACACCACTGAAACAATTTAGCGATACGTCCCAATGGATCCTGGCCCTTCTTTATAAAGCTTTAAAGCTCTTGTAGCGATTGAGGTTTAGGTTGGAAAGTAGCCGTTAAGCTTTGGGGGTACTAATGAATGACAAGAGAACGAGCCCTCCGGTGGAAAAAGCAATCATCAATTCCCACAAGGTCTTTCCTCTGATATAGGGGTGAGTGGCAGCTTTGTAAGAGGCAAGAATCCACTTACGTGGTGGATAAATTTGTCTCCTATAGTATCAAAATCGTTACTAGCTTCTGGTGATTTCCGCACCAAGGCAAGGGGACCATTGTGAAAACAGTGCGACCAGTGTGAAAACAGTGTGAATTGACTTCTCATCCCAAAAGAACCGTCACTTTCCACAGCTCTTGTGAAGCTTGAGACTTAGATGATTAAGTAAGTAATGGTGGTAGTGATGAATGGCAACAAAATGTCCAAAGGTATAGTACAAGCAATCATCAATTCCTGACAGATCTTTGCTATGATAAGGGGGTGACTGGCAGCTGTATCAGAGGCAGGAATCCGCTGACATGGTAGCTAGATTTGTCTCCTGTATCTATAGGTAACTTAACTAGACTGTAAATCTGATGATTTGAGTACCAGGGGGATCAGAATGAAGGTAGATATGATGATAGGTAAATTGTCCTAAATTGTCTTAAGATTGACTTCTCCTCCCAGATGAATCAGCGCTTTCTAAAGCCCTTGTATCTCTTGAGTCTTAGATGTGAAAGGAGTCGTTAATGGTAGCACTAATGATTGTAAAGAGAAACAGTTCAGAGACAGTATCAGCAATCATCGATTCCCAGTTTGTCTTTTCCCTGATCGAGAGGCGAGTGGAAACTTTGTAAGAGGCTGGAGTCCACTTACGTGCGTGGTGGATAGATTTATCTCGTACGTATTGTCACTGGGTTTAGATGGTTTTAATACCAAAGGTACCAGAATAAAGAAATAATAATTTCAAGTCTATAGAAGATATCATTGCACGAAAACAAACAATTTATCCAGTCTCTATTTAAAAAAAATGGGATGATCTTGCAAGTGCGTACACTGAGTAGTAATGTGTAGTAAGTATTTCAATGTGTATGTGTACTCTTTTGTTATTTTGACGTCTCGTTATGAGAACAATATATAGTACAGTCCGTTATAGAGTCGTCAATATGCTTCGGACCTGATTAGTCATTAATCTAGGTCAAATGCTATTAAACATGACTTATCGATCGCTCCTATCGGATCGATAATAATTTCCTTTGACAAGCAGGTTAATCATCATGGTGGAAAGCCCACCCAGTGTTGAATACAGGGTCGTCAATTACTAGTCACATTTGATGAAATTATTCTTCCTTCAATACAGGCACTAGGGATGTCCCTGTACCTCAACTGTTAAATATTTATTTAGTACTCTTATTATGTGAAATGAATCGAAGTTGAAACATTACCATCGTCTTTTAAGCGGTGATCTCTACCAGTAGAATCGGCTATCTACAAGACTGCAATGTCTTCACTGACATGTTTACCTGTGACCGTGTATTTAGCCCAATGGGGTAACAATTGAAACAACAATGTCTTGGTCTTAAGTCACTCAAAAATGTTTGATTCCCCCGTCTGTGTGTTGCAGTAGTAGACCCAGCACCAGAGAAGACGACGATGTTTGCGATGACGGTACTCCTGCTACTCACGGCAACCCTCATGCTGCCTGAGGACGGGGACGCCTTACCGCCTGGAGACTTCCTGCGAGCTATGCTATGTGCACAGAAGAAAATAAGCCAGGGCTCATGTTACTCGTAAGAGACTTTTCTACTGTTTATACTCCATCAAATCATTCAGCTTGTTACAGAATGTCTTACACTTGAATTCGGGAAGATAATCCACTAAAAATAAGACGACATAACACTGCACATTTTTAATGTCTTCACTGCATAATGGCTGCTCACTTATTTGAATTCCCACATGTAGCTTTTCCCCTGACGCATCGTATGCGTACCAGTGCCATTCATTAATGATAACTGCAAAATCAAGCCAATATTTCTACATCGATCATCGTTATCACTCCGACGCAGTTGCAGATTATGGTCATTTTTTCACTTTTTGAATTATCAGTATTTAAGACATAATGTTAAGACGCAATGTTGACATTCATTCTAAAGTATTATTAAACAGGATCATGACTGTTAATTTTTTTGTTCTATAGCTAATAAAGAATGAAGTTGAATTCATGTAATGTTACCTAGCATGCCGAGTTTCCTTCCATTTATCAACTTTGAACATTTTGTTGTGACGTGCACTTAGCCCATTGTGTCACAAATGTGGAATGAAATTCTTCATTCATCTAATCTACAGTGTCGTCAAATACATGCAAATTGATATGCTTGATTTGATTCTAAACCAAGTATAGTTCTTCTTGGTGTTGGCAGCAAGGATGTAAAGGAGATGGAAAACCCCAACATTGTCTTGTCTCTCCCTCTGCAGGTGGGAGTGGGGAAGAGATTACCGATCTATTCCATTTGCCAAGAGGGGGATGGATGCCAAGGAACTCAAGGCGCTGTGCCTACTAAAGTATGGACCTCGGGTCTGTGACTCACCCCTTCTCAACATAAGATGTGAGTTTTACAAACTACTTTATAGGTCATCCGTCCGAGTAATACGTATTCTAATATTTTTCAGGAATTCAAAGTTGGTGTAGTTAATGATAAGCTCTGCTGGTGATGAGATGTTCCGTTGTGTGAAACAGTCACTGGATATCTGCTTCGCGGTAAAGCCAGACATCGCTGTTGTACTTGTAGAAACTATTGGCACTCGCTACCGGGATGATGTTTATGATGTCACAAACAGCAACTGTGGTTGTCAGTGGTTGACATATTCTCATGTCGCTATTTCTTATACCCCTGTCACATTTGGCGAAAACCGATCGGACGACGATTCTGCGGCAATCGCCCGAGGCTCGCATATAATAATAACTTTATTGCACAACAATTGTACAAGGTACAAAGTGTGACAGGGACGGTTTTCGGGTGGAAAATACGCGGAACCCTCTGTCGATTTAAATATGGCCGATCTGCCATCGATACGCCCGAAGATCGTGGATAATGTGACAGGGGTATTGAAAAATGCCTTTGGTTTTACTCTTGTAAACATTTTCTGGGCAGTCTTGTTACTAGACGGCGATCGCCTAGCGACCTTTGAGCGGTCAAACTTGGACTTGTGTAACCGCTGAATCCAGTGCAAGATAGATAAAACACACAAATCGTTCAAAATCGTTCTTTCTCTATGAATTATGCTGAATAACCTGTCAAGTCTATGGTCACAGCCTCTATTGGAAAGGGGATGTGCGGATACAGCGAATGGCTCGTTACAGAGGGATTAGAAGGATAAGGACTTCATCAAGTTTTCCCACCTGCTTCTGTTCCTTTCAGTGGACGGGCACGGACAGCCTGTGTCCTAATGATTTACGTCAATGAACCATCTGCGGCCCCGGCTCTAGTACAAAGCCGAATGAGTTCTTCCCTTCTTCAAGGTCGAAGATCTTTTTGAGGGGGGGGGGGGGGCTTGGCACATTGAAATGTTTTTTTTAACGATTACACTCAGTTGGTCGAGTAGACGGGATATCTACTACATGTACATGACATATATCTGCCTTTTTACATTTCAAACACCTTATCCAATTTCTGTAAAAATCACGCACACCCCGCCCAGTGATCGATTTGCTCGGATTGGATCCTTATCCTCCAGTCGTGATTCTAACAAAATGGAAGGAAACCAATGCACGCTCCAGTAAACAGTGATAGAAAATCTATATCAATTACCTTCGCCATAAAGATTATGCTTCGGTAGGGCTTGGATGTTCTTATGTATGTATGTATGTGGCTACAGATGGATTGTCATGAAACTTGGTTGTTGTTTGGTAATGTTCTGTCGAAGACATGATTCGATTTGAGGCCCACCGACGGCTTTCCTTAGTAGTGGATCATAACTTCCAATTTTATGTCTCGTGCTCTGTGCGAGCTTTGGTCATGATGTTTATGTGGTAGATAGCTATTGCGCTCGGTAAGAAGTGGCATAAGTTTGGGTCATCTAGCCCCTTCATCTGGAAAGGCAGGGGACATTTCAGTGGCAGACTTAAATAGGTGAGAAATTGAGTTGAAATAAATTAAGAGGAGAAGAATAAATTTTCATGATTTTGAACTGTACATATCTTTGATGACGACCAAGTTAATGGTATTATTAGTCATGCAAATTAGGATTAGATTTGCAGGATTAATGAGGAAAATTTATATTTAGATTGTGCTAAATGTGCGCCATACTCGTTATATATGTAACTTAGTTTGAGAAAAAGATATGAATTATTCAAATAAGGACTTCATTTGCATAATCAATGAGAGCATTGTATAATTCTTTAGTGGTAAGTTGTGACATGTTTACAGTGGCGCCACATGTAGGTTAGATATAGGTGAATGCCACCAGGCATATATTTAAAAATAATCATATGATATTTAAAAATAATCATATGATATCATTTTTAAATCATTTGCACAATTAAAGGAGAAATGTTACCATACTTTTCTGAATACGGATATTTGCAACTTATGTGATTTGGGAAAAAAGACTTTGCATATCATTTGCATTATGAAGAGACAATTTCACTGGGGCAAGGTACGTGGTCGTGGAACTCTAGCCAAGTCTGCTCACAAAGTTTTTTTTTAATTTGCTGAGACTGTATAAAGTTAATTCAGGGCACGCACTTTCATTTCAGAAAACATTGGTGATCCCACTTTGACCCAGGCCGTGCCAAAATGAGCAATCAAAGATTCAACAACTTATTGCCCACGACCGAATCAATACCCTTCTAGAACCAAAGTAGTCACCGTGTGGAAGCGACTTTGGTCCAGGCCATATTAAAATGATAACATTAGTAATCAAATATTTAACAGGTCGCAGATTATTGCCCACAATCAAATCAACAATTCTAGCCCCAAATAATAAATGATGTGGTCGCTTTTCGTTCTTATCAAATACCTCGTATACCCAGTTCGGAACGATGAATTCCTGGTTAATCGTCAAGTTGTGCCACAAACTAAACTGTTCATAACCCAAGAAAATGAACCGCCCAGTCCTCTGACTTAGTTAATTAGGACACGAGACTTAATGCACAAACTTGCATTTTAGCCATGATGACCTCATGACATTTCGGTAAGTCGGTCAAAGTGCTCGTTATCTACATTGTGCAGCCGGCAGGATTATGCAAACTGCATCAATGAGGTCATCGGGTAATTTCCGGAGTATTGTTTACAACCCTAATAAAATACTAAACTTCATTTCCTCCTCAGCTATACCTAATACATGTTCCTCCCTGTCTTCGGCATTTTGACGCACAAGGTAAACAAAATATTCATCTCTCGCGAGGTTTAGAGCGAATCATTGAATCATCCCCAATTGAATAACAGTGAGTAAGTAAAACGTTTGTCTGTCCTGGTGTTGAAGTAAGTTTCTTTCCGGTCAAAGATTTTCAGAGATACACATAACCTAGTTAGTATGTTTGTGAATGAAGATACATGTACATGTAGTTAACATTCCCAATAGATTATATGCTGATCTTCTCGAGTGCGTCACCTTGTGCCCGTGCCCGTGCCCCCACTAGACGGGGATCGGTACATGTATATCATTGAGCGACCGTACAGTGATCCGAATAAGATTTCCGTAACCTGTGATTCCACAAGAGGTGATGATCCCAACACTGGCCCAGGTTGTCCAAAATGAGCAATCAAAGATTCAACAGGTAATATCATTGCCCACAACTGAATCAATACCCTTCTAGCACCAAAAATGGTAAGGGGATGTACTAATACACCATTTTTGTGCTACTAATAACTTCGGGACGTCCCGGTATCTCAGACGCTAGCAGCCTCACAGTTAAGCTCCTTGTTCCAATCATACTTGTTACTTGGGGGGGCCCAGTTCAATCATGAGCAGGTTCGGCCTGCACGTATTTCAGAAGGGAAGTGAAATTGTGGTCCCGTATTCAAGGAGTTGCTTCTGTCAAGGCTAGCAATCCCCGGTATTGAAATAGAAGTAAACCTGTTGGCCACTGTGCACTACATGTGTCTTAACGACACTAACGGAAGAAGAAGAAGAACTAGGAACTTCGCACACAAAATTCCCGTTCTCGTGGTGGTACTCAGGTGCAGTTAACTCCACGGACTCATTAGTAAAAGAAAAAAACTGATCCTGTCAGTCATGGCGGAACCCTCTGCCAGCCTCGTGTTATTAAAACCTGTAACCAGCTGCGCTGTTAACGTTGAGTTATCAACTCATATTCGAAAACGTTACGTTTAATTTGCCAAGTGTCCTACGACCTAGGGAAAAATATGATTATTGTGGCCCCGAAAGATTTAGTGTCGGTTGGTAGGGATTCTCTTTTTTTTCGTTTTCCACCAATGTGATCCAACAAATGACAATGTCAAACTAACATACATCAGGAGGCGTCTAATATTTTAAAGAATTCTAATTAGACAGATACTGCTATGCATTGGACAAACACAATGTTCTATTTCGACGATTCTAAAACATTTTCATCACTCGGATGTCAGATCGACAGTGTTTTGTCCCTTAGCTGTGCTTGTGGTCTACCAAAAAGGAGGCTAGGGTCGGAATTTTTCTGTTAGGGTCAGTTAGGTAACTAACAAAACATTTTTTCTTACACCAAAATAGCATTGCTCGTCCATTCAGTACTTTGGAAATTTGCAAAACCGACGCTCGTTCTCTCCCTCTTTCTCTCCCTCCCTCTTTCTCTCTTTTTTTTCTCTCTCTCTCTCTCTCGCGCGCTTGTTTGCTTGCTCAGAAAATCTTTTAATATGTTCGCATTGTACATCAATCAAATTCTGATACATGTTGAACGAAGCATAACCATTCCGCTCTGGTTAACCTTTCTCCTTATACATCATCATCGGCCTCCGTCCATCCCCGGAGACCCTCTCCTCGATTACAAGATCGCAATCCTTGCTGTATCAGCACTCCATATGGTCGACCGTCCTGCTGACTTCATATCCTGTGACCTAGATCATAGATGCCTGTGGGGTTAGGTGCTGCTCTGTTGTTGGTTCTCTCAGTAAATCTTGATGATAATCGGTGTTAAGAGTTGCGACAATGCTGATATTGAATACGATTACCCACATGCCTTCAGGGTTAGCTGTCTTTCTTTTGTAGGTTCTATTTCTAACTGGTAATATAACTGGCTTACTATAATCGGATCAGCGAATATGATGATGATGAACGAATATAATTTGCAACCAGCAAATACAGTGCTTGGTCCGCGTATGGAAGAATTTTGTGTCGTCATTTTACCGCAAAAGATTACCCTTGAGCTGCTGCTGAACAGAATATACCGTGACAGTAGTGTGTGTTTGTAAAGTTCAGGATCTCAGCAGAGTTGATCTCTGTTGATTGGCTAATTTCGGTTCTCAATCACGGCTGCTCAGAAACTAATTGACGATCGCCGTGGTACCTATCATTGGACCCGCGCCGCATGGCCACGATAACGGATGCGCGCTCAGGGAAACATGACTGTCAAGACTTCTGATGTCTCATGAATATACACATCCACGGAATCAATAGCGCAAAGCAGCGGCGAAGATACGCCAGGCGTTACGGAATTGATGAAGCCTCGAGGATCCCGGTAATTGCCAGATCCAGCAGTTTGATGATGCAGACAACCCGAGAGCAAGTCACGATCACTTGATAGGATCACTCTCCATTTAAAACTTCATGATCAATAATAGACCAACGAAGAGGATTTAAGCACTGTCATTCAGTTTCCCTTGATCTTTTCCTGTTCCGGGGTGTTGCCGTTGACGAAATGTATATAGATGCAAATATACAAAGAGAGATAAAGTACATCTGTATAGATGCCACATTTTGGGTTTACATTTTTGTAGAAGTTAGATTTGCTAATGCAATGTGAAACGCACAAAGTATAATACAACGTCATGTAAGGTAAGGAAAGATACAGCGAATCTCGGTCATACTTACCAAACCTGATGCCTCCTATACACCATGTTTCGACACCATTATCTGTTTGATTTGTGAGATTTTCTGTAATGTAATTTTGATTTATTGCACGATGATATGATTTATTGCTGTCTTCTTCGATGCTTCTTTACATACGTTATACATAGCTTAGTTGTTGTTATATTGTTAACTTTGGTTTATTCTACCTTTGTTTCCATGATATTAGTTCGGTGGTCTACGCAAATGTACAGGAAAGGTAAGGAACAGTTCAGCAGGAGTGAACATCATATGAAAGGGGGATCTTGAGAAGCAAATAGGCAAATGGGACCCTTTTTTTTAAGTGATGGTTTGTGTTGACATATGCAAACAGATGGCTTTTTGTTTTGAGTATTGTTGGGTTGGTTCATATTTATTTTTTAATCATATGAAAACTATACCACAGCAAAACGATGACTGAATGCACCTCCAAGCGTTCCATTGGAAATCATTAACTGGAGAGACTGCCCCTTAAACATTCACGGATAAATGAATTAATTCACACCTTCCTATTTGACTTTGGGGCAGACTTTGGAATTCTACGACATTAGGAGCCGTTTATCGTGCTTTTTGTTGCAATTTACGGCTTGTATTTGCTCATTTTGCAGCTGCATTGTACGATTTACCGTAATGTCGAAAAACTTGCTTGTTGGAAACGGCTGCCCCAAAGTCAAAGAGGAAGGTGTGAAAGAACGTGAATATGGAATATCTTGTTCGATAGCTAGAGAGAGACAGGGGCAAAAATCATAGCCAGGCAAATCCGTGATGTGTGTGCTTCCATGACTCGGCACGTCATGCAGCAAGCTTAATCGTAAGAATGGTGTTGGGCCAGAACTTTGAGGTTGGGCTCACGATATCGATTGAATAACTCTCCTTATATCCCTTTCAATAGCAGCTGACGAGGATCGCTCCAAGAAGTCAGTGGAGTGGGACTCCAATTAGGCGGTCACCATTCATCTCTGACACCACCTATGTTAACCGAGGTATTACATCTTGTATCAATTTTTTGCTGCATGGTGAAAAAGTCTGACACACAGTAACCTTCGATCTATCGATCAATGATCCAGTTTCCTCGCTATTGTTTCATCAAATGTCTATCAAGTAACGTAACCATACGAGAGGCCTCACCCAGTAAGCTCTGACACAACTCAAATTTGTGGCATAGTTATGAGGGATGAAGCCTTTTATGGTTCACCAAAACACCACTCATTGTGATCATTACTATGCAAGCGACGCCCTTTTGAAAATCAGTAACGTCAGTTGAGAGAGCATGACCAATTGAGCTGCGACCTGAGGTGTGCGGATACACTTTGTTGCTCTCGATCAATCCATTTTTTTTACCGGTTAAATTTCGGTTTCCCATCAAAAATCTTCTTCACGGATTCCATATAAATTTATATAGCATGGGGAACACTGGAATCGACCCACAGTTCTTATCACAGGTCTAACATTTTCTTCGCCCTGTTTTTCTAATGACTTACCTGTAGATCTTCAAAAGGATGCACCCGACAAAGAAATGTGTTTATGGATGATTATAAAAGGTCCTCTTTTAATGTCATTTCCGGAAATTCGAATTGTGCCCCTTATTTTTGGGTGAGGCCGCAAATGTATTGAACACTACTCACACATGTGTGTCACTAAGGATGGAAAAGTATCTAGACGTTTATCCATATCTTCTCATAATTCGTGGGCGTACTTTCTGATTACAAGCCTATTTCTGCTTGCAGATATGTTCCAAGATCTTCAAGAACGACATCTTAAAAGAGCCTTCCGGTCAAGAGTACAAGATTGGAGTAAATTGATTGCGTGTCTTGTGATTCCAAAGCAATGTTCGAACCAACTGCATCATTTATATATTTAAAAAAGCTTGTTTTTAGATGAGAATCAATACTCTTCCGAAATTCAGCATACATCTATTGAGGTGGGTAAATCGGCCATATACGCTGACCCACCCACGTCCTTCAAACACAAAAATACAAGAAATACAAAAATGAACCATAGAAATGCAAATATTTCATGCTGGACATTCAGCCACTCTCACATTGGTCGAGCCGCTTATTGCCATGCTATCATTGGTTGAACTTTAAAAACAAAATGGATAGTATGTCTATTGTGACAAAAAGACAGCCCTAGCTGGAATGGATATATTTGCATCAACATTCCAACCGATAAGTTTGTATAAAGCGTCAAAAGCGAGGGAAGATGCGTTTCTCCAACCATCTTTGAATTTGCTGCTTGAATGTATGCTCCTCAATACCCAAACCAGAACATCGATGCTTGCATGGGAAATCACATTGCTTACCGCTTACTGTGTACGTAATATAGGTGAAGAGATAAATCCCGATACGTTAGTCGAAAGATGCCAGGTTTATTGAAATGGTCCAGTATGCACTTATCCGCCATCAAATAGCTTAGATGTCCAGCTCAATAAAACTACATGGAGTATACACAGCTCAAAGGAAGTTTTTTTTATGTCTCCACTATGTGAGCATTAATTCGCACACACCTACATGTAGTGCCGTATTTGTACGGTATGGTAGTTGTTACATAGATCTCATAATTTACGATAAGTCCGATAATCATAATCATATTCATAACCTTCACTGCTTATTCATGAGAGTCCAGAGAGCTAATTGCACGTGCGCATTTGACCACCATAGGTAGGTGTAGCCTGCCCATATACCATGATTCCATTAAGTAGAAAGTTACATGTGTGTGTTTGTGAGAGAGAGAGAGAGAGTGAGAGAGAGGGAGAGTAAAATAAAATAAAACAAAGCATTTAGTTTTTTTTTTCATACTTGACCATCGCAAGGTAAACATTATGTATTTGCTTGTAAATGTTGCCTTTCTAGCAATATAAGTGAAAGTTCGTTGTACACACATTAAAATCAGCTAGGCATCCATACAACTTCTCCATGATCCAGTTTGCGTTGTAGGACCATAACCATCATAGTGTGCTAGTGGAATACATCCCTGAGGACTGACCATCGACCATCGATGAAAAGATCCTAACTGTCACAGAGACAACTGTGCGTTTCAGCTGAAGGTTTCAAGGTACACAACATGGTCACAGTTCATACTCAGCTATCTTTGAGTGACACATCGGGCAATAGTGTACAGCGGTACTTTCTCTGTCACACAACAAGCAGAAGGGCAACAGCAAGCAGATTGGCCAGAAACTGAAAAATAAATTAGAAGACAATCATGCTTCAAATTCTACCCAATAACATAAGAGTTAAAGTCACCAACGGTTAATCAACCGTCCTGAAGATTAGTACTTCAACTTTATTTCATGGCAAAACTGATTTGATCGTATGGATGACATCTTTAGGTGCATTAATTTTCGTCCATTTAAAAAAAATGACTATACTGTAATTCGTAGATATGTGCAAAATTTAGTAGAAAAAATTAGTAGTTATTTCAAGCATCAACTTGCCAAAACAAATATCTAAAAATGGACACTGATGAGGGACGTCTTCCAAAATAAAAGAAGTACATGTCAAATATGTCAAAGAACAAAAGTTAAAGAATATATTGTTTGGTATACCATATTCCGTGTGGTCATTGACGTCAGTCATTTGCCACTTAAATTCACCAACTATGGCATCTTTAAGTCCAACTTTCTTTGGCTCGCTCACATCATCAGTTTTGGGTACCCAGAGGATGCCATCAATATAATCAAATCAGTTTGGCTTGAAGTTCATTTCAGATTCATAAAGACAGCAAAATAACTAATAACTACAATCTTACATTCCAACTAAAGTCATTAAACAATCATGAATCCATGCCACCAATAAACCACCACCTGCTAAAGCCTGCTTTGTATTCTGTTTGTCCACTATTCAATTTTTTTCGCTGATGCACAATTATTTGATTTTCACACAACCAAATGCTTAATTTAACGTTCTAATCCACCACCAATCGTCCCTTTTTTACATTTAAGTTAATCAGTTACACTTTTACAGCATGTAGAAAGAAATGAAATGACTGGAAACCTACAAGCATCCCAGCACAGATGTCATACAGATCAGCCCTTCGTTCACCCCTCCCTCCTGGTGCGACACGCGGGTGATGACGTTCCTGCGGCAGATGGGGCAGCACGTGGCCATGGGCCTCTCACCGCGGTCGTCATCTCTCAGCACGATAACTTTGGGGTTTCCGGCCGGGTATGGGGCGGTCCCTTGTGATAGAAATATGACAGAAAAATGTTTCAAGCACATGAATGAACAAACATTGATAACTTTGTTGTACAAGCAAATAGGAAAAGGTAGCTAAACATTCTGGGGTAAGAGTTTCTTTCAAACGCACATTCAGCATCTTCCCACGACTCAACTTTCCAACCACTTGCCAACCAAGATTGGTGTTGATTGGGAGTAGCCTGGAATACATACCATACTCTATTATGTTGCAATTAAATCCTGTGATCGCATCAAATAAGAATATGAGTTTCACTAGTTCGATTATTTGTAGTCAGCTGGCGCAAACGATTTTAAAGACTACTAAGCAACCTCGCAGACCAATTAACTCCCAACCAAGGTCTGGGGTTAGTCCAGAGAGCCTTGGTCGGTATGGTGGCCTTGAAAATCAACACCTGTCTCATCAGACAATCCACTGTTGTGGAAAATCTCATGAAATATATAAATAGATAAATAAATTTGTTATCTATGACAGGGGATTTGCGTAATATGGAAATATCGCAAAATATAACGCATGCAGCTACAATGTATGTTGCAATACAATGTGTGCTCCCAATAGAACAACCAAAATATCACGTAAAAGAAAGGTCTCAATATTGCACAAGAAATATGCCTTGGTCACTACACTCAGACAATTCAGACACATTAAGGTCAACCAATAGGAATAATTGCATTAATTTATAAACCAGTAGAATTCTGTGTATAACTGTGTAGCTGTGGCAAGGCGTATGTTGTGGGGATGAGGAATAAATGAGAGAGTAGGCCATCTACGTACCTGCATTATAACCTGCTCGTTGTGGTAGTCCTGTGTAGGGCGGTACGCCTCCTTGCGTCGGACTGTGATACTGCAGTGGTGGAGCGCTCGGAACCACCTCACTGTATGCTGGCGGTGCATCATCACTTCGAGAGGTGGCTAGTAGTCTTTCACGATCAGGACGTCTATTATAAAGACCCATGGTGAATGGTGTACTCAGATGTCGCCGCATCCTAAAAGAATTCCCTTGCTGTCTAAGGAAGAAACTGCAAATGCTGTCGTCAGCAACAAAACTCAGGAAAAAGAACAAGTTGCGTATGTACTTATTACAAAGTTCCTGTCATTTAGTGCAATCGAAATACAAACTATGAGTCCTAAAAATCAAGTCCTAAAGTACATATTTAAAATAACCATTACATTCGTCTTTATCAACACCGCTTCAAGGTCAGAAATCATGAGAACGTACCCATTCTGAATTCATCCTTTATTGGCTTATCGGGTGACGTGACAAAGTTTGCAACTGAAACACCCCTGCAATTCCAAAGAAAGTTGGCCCAAACTTATGTTACTTCTTCTCATCTACAAAAGCTATCTAACAACGAAAAATTCTGACCACAGTTTGTCCACAACACGAGATACAATGTATCAAAAACCGGAAGTTCCCCTGTAAACCGACTGATTCGATGTGTTTCCTTCGGCTTGATTTCTGTAACTGTACATAGTACACATCGCACTCCGCTGTAACTGTATAAATGATTCATGCTTATAATGACTCATTAAGATGTGACCCTCACATTGTAACTGATGACGTCACGCAGGTTTCATAAGGGAATATGCTATAGTGGCTTCCTTCAGTCTTGCATTCCTTTTTTTCAACAGGAAAATAATTTAAAATTTTCATATTTTTCTGCCATTCACTGTTACAGTAGCACTGAGTAGTGAACAGACAAGTAGAACAAAACAAATGGGGACAGTGTCAAACTTACTGCATATTCCGCTCTTGCAAAAAAATATGAGTCACTAAAGGTATTCCCATGTGTATCACAATAACAGATATCGGCGAGGCAGTTTATAGCAACTACATGCTGAAAAGAAGTAAACTTTACTCACCTGCTTCACAAAAATGTTATGTTTGACTGGCAGCTTCCTCGAGTTGCTATTTTGGTCTGTTTGGTCAGGAAGGGTCCGGTAGTGTGTAAAAGCTAGCAAATGTGTCGCAATCTTTTTGTGCATCACATAAACAATAGACTTACCAGACCGGTTCAGCAAGGTGTTGTCTAACCAATATACTAGTATCGTCTTCTGGTGTTGAACATACGACACCTAACGACACGTCACAGAATTGCAGTTCCGTGGTCGACTTGGACCTGTGTCATTTATTCTCGTTTGGTACAATGTCGCATTCGTGTGTTTATGAATGTGTGTGGATTGATTGTGAGTAAATGCAGCTTTATCAAAGTCACGGTGAAAAGAGATGACACAAGTACATCGTTCAAAAGATCGTTGAACTGTCTTTATTCCTATTCATCACAGAGGATTGTTCGTCATATGTCCTATCAATTGTATTTACAGTGCATTATTTCACTAACATTCATATGCACACAATATCACTCAAATGTCTTTTAACTCATTCGCCAAAAAAAAGAAAAAGTGTAGCTTGCTGTTGAATGTTGTGCTTTGAGCAATGAGATACATTCCGTGACGTTCCTATTTCAAACTATGATAATAAATTACAAATTGAATATTCAAGAAACACAGTTTCTGTGCTTCTATAATTCTACACACAACCAACATGCCCGATACATGCAAGGTAGCATGTGCTATTTATATGTTGTTTGTTTGTTTGTTTGTTTAACCCAATCTATGATAAGTTCCCAGGTGGTTCTTGCAGTTGGGGCAGGTATGCCGCACGTCCTTGGTGGAGTCCACACAGAAAGGCACGAAGCAGACTCCAATAAGGCCGATTCTAGAGAAAGAAAACATCGTTAGGTCCATATATTTCGATTGAAGGAGTGCGATATACACATCCACATATTGGGACACAATAACATATTGCGATACAAATGTATGTCCAGAAAAAAGTAGTTTTCCCACCTGCATTTCAGAAGGCATATTGGGTATGTTGCCTCAATGAAAATCAATTATTAGCGTTTATGTGGTACATTCTATCAAGTCATTATGACAAAAACGTAGAGAGTTTTTAAGTTCTCATTTAGACGATGTAATACTGATATGTTTGTACGTCAAATGCAACTCTTCACCTACACAGCACACTTATACGACATACAGTTATGGGTATCTTCCATTTGTGTTAGCCCCCTTACATCATGACGATGAGTACGAAGCAGACGAGCCAGGTGACTGCTCCGGTGACCATCTGAGTGTCCGTGCGGACAGTGGCGTTGCAGTGTGGACACTGTAGCTGTACCGGCTCCACCGGGAAGCTGGCGGGGTTGATCTTGATGAGGGGCTGGGCGGCAGGACTAGTAGTGGTCATCACAATGGTCTGTGTGGCGGCTGATGTAGAGGGAAGTAACAGACAAGACTTCATTCTACTCTGTCAACATTTTACATATTCCTTGATCATGATGTGTAGAATATATTCGATTCCAAAAAGGTAACATCCTTTAAACAAATACTCTTGTAAGTAACCATACAAAGAATTCTCTTTTTGGCTAAAGATTAATAAGAAAATCAATTCATTCTTTTTCAAAACTACAGACCTTCTAGTACATGTATACCACTTCCGTTTTTAGACACTGCAACTGAGTGTTGTTGTTGTTTTTTTTACAAAAGAATGTATTTGACAATATAGTTTATAATAAGACTTACGTTGTTGGTAGGTATACGCCTGGGCGGGCGGTGAAGGATCGGCAAGACCTTCTTTCGTTGGGTACGGCGAGTAGGGAGGTGGAGCATCCGCCATGGTTTGTGGTAAACAGGTGGCTACAAACAATGTTTTAACATTAAGTACACAGTCAGAACTATTAACAGGAGTCAGACAGGAATCTGATTCGTGAACGGTCGCATACAGAGAGAGCTGAAATATGAAAAATCGAAGCACTTGCACCTTTTGCAGACTTCCGAATCATAAAAGTCCTCGAAAGGAGACTGACTTACCTTCGAGAAACTAAAATAAGATGTGTCACGGCCAAAATGTCCGTCTGTGGCTCCCAAAGCTGAAAATACTACGTCACTTTGAGTGTGACCCTCTGACTAAGGGACCCGTGACAAGCCATCCGCGGGACCGTGAACAAACAACAACATCGTGAGGTCAACGAAATCCAATTATTTGTATTTTTTGTAAAATACACATGTTACACGCATTGGCAATTTAGAAAAACGCGTCTCTTGTAGAGGATCATCACAGATATCGTTGGACTTTCCAGGGCAGACAGTCTTGCATTCAAGCCTAGATTTGTCTTAATTTATAGATATAGCGTAGGAAATTTCCGCAGACTTCGCAGAGTGGAGGGCTTTCTGGTCTTTTTGTTAATAATTTCCAGTCGTGAACGGGTTAAGAAAACACTGTGGGTGCGACAAAGTAAACATTGTAAAGTTGCCATAGTGGTGAAAGGTTGGAGCTCGTATATAGCTAGGAACATACCTTTCTTCATATACGTGTGGCTTTACCTGAGAGAGTGAATCATTATCAAGTGGCCTTATACGTTCAGATGTGAACGCCCATAAAGTGTGATACGTGTCACGGTCATCGGACCTAGCCAAAACTATCATGCAAGGAACAGTTCAGGGAGGGAGAAGGGGGAATAGGCATGGGAAAAGATGGGAAAATAATATCAGAGAATGGACTAGCATGTTACTAAGTAAAACATTTAAAAATGGAAAATCGAGAAAACTAGTTTTCAGGTCACTTGTCGTGCACTGACGGTCTAATAGTTAGATGAAATGAAATGTGAAATAATGTTTGATACACAGTTCTTTATTCATTGAATATTTACAAGTCTTGGTGTTCAATTGGTACAGAAATACAGTACAGTCCAACTTTCACAAACGACGTGGAAAATTAACATTGTGAAATGTATCACTGGTCAAACAAACTGGAGTTACAAAGATATTCTTTGGATAAGGATTGTGCGGAAATACTCATAAACTTTGATATATTCACACTCATTACTAGACCACATTCATCTATTACTTCTAATCGTCATGCAACGCTTAACTTAACTCTTGTATACGTGAGGAAAATTCACAGCATGGTCGTTTGGATATATTACTTATAAATTCATACACTGTTGTTTTAATATCTATAATTTTACGACCTCGTACATTAAACATAAGCGCCACATTTTATTCCATAAGATTGTTTGTAAGATACAGGTGGTTGTAGCTTCGCTCTGTCATGCTGGACAGGAATTTGTGGAAATCCTGGTGTCAACTCTTCCAGGATGAACTGAATGTAGATGATCATGTACACGGTACATGGATGTGTAGGGACAGCATTGAGACGATAACCCCCTATGTGAGCCGTTTGTAGGTACCCAGCTGACTGCCGCAGTTGGGACAGCAGTGTTCCACGTCCTTCATGGAGCGGAGACCGAGAGGGATGAAACAACCACACACGACCCAGGGGATTCTGGAAACAATGAAACATAACAACATAACTAAGATTTCACGTATGTGTAAAGCCCCTGCCACATACTAGTATTCAGGACCTTCCCACAACTTTGCAACACTACTCAGCTAGAATTGGCGCTGGGTAGGGAGTAGCCTGGAACCCGTTTCTTCTACTCTAGATCAAGAAGACTGTGACTTTCCCAAATGTGATTTGTCAAACTTTTAAAGACTTCCGATAAACGACCCTGTCGACAAACTCCCAAGTACAAATGGCCATGTTCACGACCTTCGTTTGGAGAAGATCGGGAGGCCATGGACCATGGTAGGTTTCGTGTGACAGGACCTTGAGACAGAACCTGACGTACCATAAATAAAAAAATGAAATGAATATTTATGAGACACTGCTGGAAGATGCAGAATAGTAGCTTAGCGACGATATAAAATACAATGTAGTATCTATTACAACAAAGATATGAAGATTACTTACAGGGACATAAATAAAAACAATGAGGTCGCATAGACCAAGTTGCCCTTGACGTATCTGATTGACGTGACGATCCTGATCTGGCAGTGTGGACACATCATCACCACTGGCGCATCACCGAACTCCTGCTGATCCTGAGGACCTGACACGGGGAGGTTCGGGGGGGCGGGAGGTATGTTTGCTGGGGTGTCTTCAGTAGGAAGGAATGAAAAGAAATAGCAAATAGTACTTTAAAGGAACACTCACAGAAAACTATAGCAACCTTGTTTATAAATACATTATGTAGCATGTGCGTCCGATGAAATATAGCGTTTAAGTAGCGTATGGCAGAACGTAAGTTTATACACATTCACACAAACAAACAAACACACATACATACACTGTCACTCACACACACACCTACGCCCACATGCAGACACACACAATAGAGACACATATAGACATACATACACAAATTATACATCTAAATACATATATACATAAGCAGTAAACATGTATACATCCGTATATGACCGGAGAACATCAAATGTAACGTTTTGATTGTATTCCGTACCTTGTGAGAAGACCGTGACCTGGGTGACGCTAGAAGCTGCCACAGGATACGGTGTAGAGGCAGTCTGGGCCATCTTGCTCAGAACGTCAAGTAGAACCTGCCCAATGGACAAAACATTAATGTTATCACACCTGTCCAGTTGAAAGACTGTAAAAAGCTGTCTTTTTTGTAATAGACAAAACTATTGTAGCGGATGGAAATTCTTGGAACTGTTCAAGCGTCTCAGAAAAATACATTCAATTTTGAGAACGAAGTTGTCGCTTTTTAAAAACATTGAAAAATATTCTACACAAAATGACTGATTGTTAAGAATTCCTATCGTACGTTTGTCTACCAAAACAACGACAAATCAAAAGAATCACACAAATTATTGAACAGAAATATCTATGTCTTTTCTCAATCAAAAACGGTTGAGTTAACAAAGTCCAACGCTTGTTCGGACATTAGAAAGTTCTATTATGTATGTGCAGCAGTGTTATGTTGTTAGCAAAATATAAAACTATGTGTCATTCAATGGTCACACAATGGGGGGGGGGGCACCAATTTATCCACATCATAACAGCGTTAAAATCTACATGTGTGGAACATTCATTCGCTCTTTCTCACATAGAAAATACCTGTCACCCGTTGAAGGCCAGCAGAATGTGAAGTTGGTTTTCGGTGTCTCGACTGCCGTGAACTGACGTACTGTGGCAATGACGCCACAGGTCGTAAGTCCACTGAATCAGTATCATGTGACCCGATCACTCAGTGACCTCTTGAGCAAATATTTTCTAGAACAATTCAACAAGTGCGGTCTGGACCATATAGTTAAAAAATATCGGCTATTAAAGCAGTTTGTAAATGTGCGTTGAATATTTTTAGCCTAGTTTAATGATAAAATTGGACTACAGGAGAATATGAAAAATCGGAGCGTTGAAACAAATGCACCAAATTGGAAATATTCTGCAAAATGGTTTGCGATACAGATATGCTGCAGTTCACGCGAAAATTAATAAACGTCGCTTTTAATCAACCCTTTTTGCCTTCGCCAAGAATGCTAAGGAATCGGATGAGCCATGGTGCGGCCTATAACGATAATGTTTCCACTGTGCTGGACAGCACTTGACACATCGGCTTGTTTTGGAACTGCAGGAGTCGGGTTAGTGTCAGACTTTGAAAGGGTCGACGGATCGTCATGGTTTTTGGTTTGTAGATAGTGATGCCACATGAATAAATATTGAATATGCAAACGGAAACCTTATGCAAACGGAAACCGTTCCTTGTATTAAACTGAGGATTAGAAGAATACTGGTAGATAAATATTATGCTAATAGTGTGTCAAACAAATACGTATCTACTTGAAAAATAGCTGGAAGTTCTACTAGTCAGACATGTTTCATCCTTGTACTTCACAAATATGTGACGGTTTTCATCAGTCAAATACATCCCCGTTTCTAACACCAGTCATAACGAGCCATCGTCCAGTTTTAACGGACCATCGCGTGTGTAATGTGAGTCACGTGACTGACACATCCGCGTTGATATCGATTTTTCTGTGCCAGCTGCCGTTTCAGCCTGCTCACTCACGGATCAAGCCGCCTGAGGCCAGGTCATTGTTTCACGTCATTCCAGATATGAAAACTGTGGGGTACAGTCATGTGTAGTAAAGGCAATTCTAGCAGTAAGGTGTCCGTGTTTTACAAATTGCGGCCCGCTACATTGTATGTACATGTATATGTATATGTATATGTATCGTAAAATTTATCTGTTTCGTATGGTAATGGCGAGTGAGTAATTCGGACTTGAAGAAAAAATGTAGGTTATATAATTAAGAATTTGTATCTGTATCAATTTCAGTCTAATTAAGGTTGTATCATATTTGAAGGTGTGCGTATGCTTGTATGGAGGTATTGCAGTTAAGTCAAGTCATTAGTGTATAATGGGAATACATTTTCTTTCACATAGAAAAAACTATAAAACTCAGCGTCTATAACTATAAAACTCTAAGCCTGTAATAGTAAACCCATAAATCAAATCACTCTGGCCCTTTTATAGATTTTTTTGCACTAGAATTCTATTCAAAAACACAGCCCCGCCACACGCCACTACAAGACATGACGTGCATAATGACCATGTGAAGTGTAGGTACAATACTATCAATATCTGTTCATCTGCATCTGTTTCCAGATAGATAATGGTGATAGTATGTTACAAAGGGGCCTAACACTTGTGTAGCAGTACGTATATCATTTACATACAGAAGTAGCTAGTTGCTCAAGTCGTTTTAAGTGGGACTACCCATTGTAATTGAAATCTTTCAAAGTTTCTGGCTTTACGTAACTGACCCCTAATGTGCATCGGTTAATACGTTATAGATTGCATGGTACCATGTTCTACTCCTGTTAAAACTCTCACCACTCCTTACTGTGAAGTATCAGGACCGGACGCGTCCTATTGTAAGGTCAGTACCAATTGTTTATTGATGAGACAGGTTTGTGTGTTTTTACATGGTATTGATCGCTGCTTGACTCGGTGGCTCACTGTTTTAGAGTTATTCATGCATCTCCGTCTGGATATTCTACCGTAGTATAGTTCCACCTTTCTCGCAGGTGACTCCCCACTTCGATAGCACATAGTTGTTATGAGTTGGACTTAGAGCAGAGCATGCTGGCATGGACATATGTCTTCTTTAAAGATTAGATATTTCACCCATGTCGTGAGTATTCTGTTCGCAAACTGCTTCAAAATACATGATCTATTCTTTTGATGTGAAATATTGCTAGTCAAAAATAGGGCACTCTTACCTCAAAATTATTTACAAATTATAAACCGTGTCAAAATTATTGAATTTCAGCAAAGGATGGTAGCATGTGGCAACATGCCATGCATATGTTGGTGAACACGTGTTGCAAGCTATTCACTGACTATGCAGAAATTGTATGTTTTTGTGATTTTCGAGACGAAGATAGATTTTTATACAGTATGGATGTTGTTTGAGTAGTGTGTAAAAAGATCTAAAAAGAAGACTGCTATTTTACCCCTGCAAATGGTCGTGGTTTTAATCTGTGTTGTATATTGACAGAGACATCTTATTTGCCCTTTCAGTGAGCACGTGAGGAGAATCAACAAAATAGATACTATCAGTTCACAGACAGGGGGAAGACATCTGAAAACAAAACAGAAATGGCACCCGTTGACGTCACCGTCAATAACGATGATGGCGACTCGCGTAGAACATCGCATTGTGGAGCGCCCTCTGACGGTGACAATACGCTAGTGCAGCGCCAGATGCTGGGGGAGAGGACATGCTTGGGAAGAACAGGCGCCAAACGGGACCCAGTGGATTCCGGGTTTATCCTCTCCCTCTGCTTTCTCATTCTGGGGATCGTTCTGGTGGCTGTTGCCTGGACAATCCCGCGGGAGCCGACGGTCGACCCTGACACCCAGCCGGCCAGGGAAATTGAAAAAATCGAGACAGAATACGTCATCTTACGTCAGCATCTTGACAACTGTGTCATGGCCGGGATTATTTTCTTGACGATGGGAGGAATTTCACTGTCACTGGTGCTCCTCTATGCAATCTGCATGGGAGAACTGAACCAGTTGTACAACGCGACAACAGGAGCAAACGGTTCGGGGACGTCCAGGGATTATGGGAGCGTGCAGCGGTTCGAAATGTCCCGGACTAACCGGGAAACCACGCAAAGTCTCGTGGATAACGAGATGTTAGTTGTGAACGAGGAGGCTGGTGTCCAAATCGGGATGCCATCTCCGGTTTACTCTACAACAGAAACACAAATCCAGTATCAAGAAAGGAAGGAATGAGATTGTACATTAAACACATTTGACATATCCTTCCTATACTGCATTTGCTGCCAGTCTAAGTTCCTATGCTACTAGATAAAGCCTTGATTACAACACAAAACAAACAACAAACAGAAACACGATAAAACATATACATACTACATGTATTAGGAAGCAATTTGTCGACTGTAATAAGTAGTGTTGTTAATTTTTCATTGCGCTATCATATCGCAAAGCCGCACTTGGCTTGTTCACTTGGAAAATTAAGTTTATTGTTATATACGAGTTCAGTTCTGATATGATATGATAATGCTGATGCAACAGAAACTTGATTACTATCAGACTGCGTTATATTGTAATATTTCTAACTCTCAAGTCATGTGGAAACTAAGACAAATCACGCCAGTATACGTAGATTAATATCAATGTTCCAGATTTCTTTACACAAAATCTAAAGGTGAGAGGGACTGAACGTATGGAATTATATTTGTACCGATTACAAGAATGATCAATGCGGCAATGCCCACATGGTAACAATAGTATTTTAGAAAAATGCGTCTGTCTGATATTATTCTTGCCTTTCTTGTTTCTTTTCTTGATCATTTCAAGATTATACTATAACATCACCTTGAAAGCAATCACAGTAGTGTGGTAATATCATTTTGAGTATGACCGATTTCGCGTAATATCCGTGGTTACGGGTATCGCCTGTGCCATTATGCACGATGTTGGGAGCAGGAAGAATTGGTTCCACTTTGTACCTGACAACGCGTTCTATCATCATGTAATAATACCTTCTGCTCGCGATGCGCGGGATGATATGGGGCATTACTCTAGTGGTTTATGACAAGAGACGATGAATACTGGGCCACAGTTATATTTGAGAGGATATGATGTGCTGCTGAACGTTAGTTACGTGAGCAGGTGGTCATGTTAGGGACTAAGCGGTCCGGAAAGCCGGAAAATGACCCATATCATTAAATCTCCTCATACGACGTTAGATTAGGAAAAGCTCACTTCGCCTTCCTGCATTGGTGGCATACACGTTGACAATGATTATCAAGGGCTAGCCCTGGTAACATTACAATATACGTTAAACGATTGTGCTTAGCCTCCGTTGCAGTCTTTGAACGTTTTTTTTTTGTATTTCATTTTATTTTAGTGGGTGGTGGTTCGCGATTTTCAACGTTGGCTAGGTTCTCTTTCGCCGGGAAAGGGAGTTTGCTGAGGAAGGGAGTTTGTCGTGGAAGGTAATTTCGCCCCGATAACCTAGCCAACGTTGAAAATAGCGAACCAGCCATCACCCGCCCCCACCCCCTAAACTAAAAACCAGCCCCGTTCGAAGACTGCAATGGAGGCTAGATAGTGCTGCTGTTGAGGAAGATACTAATGTTACCCATAAAGGTTTTGTCTTTCTCTCTAGAACTAGAGTTGAAGTACGTGCGCGTGAATCGTACCCACATATTGAATAATGATTGTTTTCTCAACAGTTGATACCGTGCCTCGGGAGCTGTTCATCTGTCGTGAATTATTGAATGAAATTAGAGTCCGCAATCAGCGGCAAATTTACGTCCCTCTGGCTCTATAGTTCTGCAGATTGTATGGTCGACATGGTATTCACAGCACGGTCGATACAATACTGTATGATGGGGACATATCCTGAAAAATGGAAAATGTTGAAGGTGACCATTTGATAACAAACAACAAGTATGCTTTTCTGCCAAATCTTTACCATTATGGGTCACATTATCATCATTATCTCGTTTTGAAAGTCACAAAATACTAGTTACACACATTGTTTGTCAAAATTGGCTTGTTACTATTTGCTTTTGTTTGCTGAAAATATCTTTAAATCAGTCCTAACTATCAATACCGTCCTACTCGAAGTCTTAGATAACTTCACGATATCAAACTTAATCGCCTGTGGCACATTAATATTGATAACAGTTTCTACCACAGCATCGATAAGTTTACATAAGTAGTATCACTTCACATACCTGTACAAGCGATTAAAAATCTAGTTCATTCTCCCTTGGCGATGGATCACTATGTAAGCTCTAACACTAAGATTATGATCCTTGTATCTCCCCACAGTATACGTGTGACAAGGCTGTATCCGGAAGATAGTGCCCCTGTGCGGCTGATGTTAAAATTAGTGATTTATCTCATCCCATCTGGCACGGGACTCCAGTTCCGGGAAGTCACGATATGACAGGGACCTACCGTTTCACAGGTGGACTAGTGGTTAGGGTGGTTGACTCAGAACCTGGAGGTACTGAGTTCGAATCCCTGCCAGGTCCTGGTGAATGTCTCCTTGGAAAAGCCACATAATACTGATTTCCTTGCCCGAGTTAGGTGTAAATGAGTAACTAGCGTCGGTAGGGTCTTCCTGTCGGGTGAGCCGATAAATGGAAATTTGAGAACCATACCTCGAGTATGTTAATGGCAACCTAAGCAATATTAGAGCGTTAAAAGAGGAAATATTCTTAATGAGGCAAACTGTGTGAAGTTGATATCTACTGCACTATATTCCCACATTTACATCATTAATTCATACTTTGATTGGTTGAATAAAAATAGCGCGCGAACAAGCCGCGATAGGATTCTCTAAATGTTGTAACGCACAAATATAAGTTAGACTTCACAGCGTCCTCGCGCCACTGCGGTATCGAATGTTGATCGTTGGTATGGAATGGAATAGAGTTGATTTTTACGCAGAAAATAATTTGATAAGTGAAGTACTACAATCCTTACTCGGGCTAATATTGCTTAGGGTACACGACACTTATCGAAAAGAGGAGGCGGACATCCCGGTGTGAGTGTGTAACATACTAGTAAATCCGTCCGGATGTGCGGCTTGTGTTCTTCAGTACAAACCTGTTGTGTTGCTCCATGATGACGTTTGCTGGGTATGCAAAAGAAACAATTAGTACACTTGGATGACTTAAATCATACTCCCCTCCCCGCTTTATTTTCACAATACTGATATACTACTTCAACGACAAGCTGTTCCCCGAAAAAATCACCCAAAGAAAAAAATAATAAAATTCTCTAAGGTGCCTCTGCGGTCACAAATATTTGACAGTACAACAATTGTTCAACACATAATAGGCAGATGTGACATGGTAAATTGTGCTTTTGTGACATAAATCAAATACACGATCGCTTGGGACCGATCAGAAAGATTATATGCTGGGACCAGTTTCTGAAAGAGGGGGTTATAACCGGACACCAATTACATAATTTAGAGATATTGGTGTAAACTCTTTTTTGTTTTTATGTTTCTCTTGTTTTCTAAATTTCTTGTAAATTTTTATTATCTTCGCTTATGTTTTGCCATCGACCGCTTGAAAACATGTCATAATAACATGTTATAAAATCATTTTATTCTATGTCTGTACTGTTTTACCAATATAACTGCACTGCAGGCTAACGCATTAGCTTATCATCTACAACATGATACAGTCAGGGTTTCATTTTGTATTCGGATATATGCCAGAATGTTTTTGTGCAGAAAAACTACCGTATAGTAATCCAATTCAGATTCCCCGTGCAAAACAAATCCTCCAGCAGCCACACTGATTTATTCCACACCGGTGATATGGAAAATAACGAACTGCCCCTCGCTGCGATATCAAATCAACCCGTCCCTAGTGAGAGATGCGTCTCTTCTACCCATGATTATCCCATCACGAGTGGACCGGTCCTGTACCCTCCCTAACAGTGCTGTCACCTTCACGCAGTTTAATTCGGCTCCCGCTGCAGACGGAGCACTTTGAATTCGCTACGCCTTGGTTAGAATATTTGTGGCTTAATTTATTGCATAATTGTAGCGCTTCATTGCAGTCTAATCATCTGGGTCCATGCCAGCGAAGGGCGGCTCTCCCCGATGCATATATATGCGCCTGGTATTTCTGTGAGCGTGCACGAGTCTGTAGCAAAGCCACATCAAACCTGCTGTGCTGCTGTAAAGCCGGCTTAAATGCGAAAGCTGTGTCTGGCCATATATCCGCTTAAAAGACATAATCTGTGTTGGACCAACTTTTCTTCGTACGGGGGCGAGGTGATATTACCATCCGGACTTCCAACCGTGGGGATCTCTCTATTGCATCGGTCAATTCTGGCCCCCGACACTGAGTCCGAAGCATGAAGTGGTACCGGCTGCTGGCGCTCTTCATCACATTCGTAGCCGCCCTGCTAATCGGCGCCGTGGTCTTCAAATATTTGGAGGAGACCTACCACCCTGGTGTTCCCGCGCCCGAAACTACTACTCCCCGACCTGAGGGGGACGAGCTGGCGGTGGTGGAGGACTTCGTCTCCCGGAAGAACCTCTGCGTCACCTCGGAGGAACTCTTCGAGCTCATCGATGCGGTGCAGCAGGTGCGGAGCGCATCAATTAATCAAGGTAGGCGTGCAGAATTGCTGTTGACCCGAGCCAAGCGTTCTGATTAAATGTTTCCGAATTTTCTAGACTAATCGTGGCAAAACGCCCACCCACTCCTCCGGTCGAAATTCAATATGTCCAGCCATACGCGATATACAGATTCCAGGACTTCATATATATGTCCAATATCTTGGCACCTTACTGGATGTTAGCACTTCACTACCTCGCACGGCGATTCTATTCCTGTACATTTGCTTAAAAATCTGGCAAAATTCTACCTGCCACTGACGTATGCAATGTTGTATTTGTGTTTCCGTAAATAGATGATCAACTTCCTATCAAAATATTTGCTACTTGTTTATAAACAATACAAAAGCTCAAAGACAAGATGTTCATTCAGAAAAACACAAATTCGTCAGTCACAAATGCCATTTTATTTCACGTACATGCATTCTTTATGCCATACTAAAAAATACAATTAAGCTTGTATTTTTGCAACGTAACCGTAAATTATGTAACCGCACGCACAGTATAACTAGTAGTAGTTTGTTGTCGCCATGCTTCTCCCTCCTTCAACCTCAACATTTATGTACCTTGGAACGCATTTTGTTTTCTACACTTCTTCACTTCACATCTTAATGTAACGAACGATAAATCCACAACCTTGACCTATCATGCCCATTCGTATATTTTATGCGTCTTTCTGCGTAGAGTAGTAATTTCCACTGAATGTCAGATTGTTCGTTCCCTAGAAGGTCAAGTATTATTGGATGTCGAGAAAAATCTTATTCCATACTTTCCAACCTCTTGAGGATAATCAAAGTGGATCATAGCACAGTTTATTACACCTCCTGGGTGCACCCATTCCTCATATTTAGAATGACAGCGTTTTAATAGTCCATTTTTCACACCTTTCACACCTTTCTCACAACCTAGGCTTTCTTTAAAGCACTGTAGATTCGACCCGTGCTTCTATTCACGTTGTCAGGATGGATACTCCATGTCACAAGTCATTGACTAATGACCCACATATGTGAACAATTGTGGCAGGTGTACTGGCGTGATGTATTAGACTGACAATTGCTCGTGGCGCTTACAAGGACATTGTGATCTTCTATTTGTTATACAAAACACGGAATACTCAAGAACTGTCAAATGTGTTTGCACTATTTTCTGCTCCAGTTTTCCCCCGATGCATGATTTTCTCTGACATGCACAGAGTATATACGCGTGTAAGGTAATGGTACTATTGGCTATAAACATGAGGCGGACCTGAACCAACGCTATCATTTCTTCGAGGCTCTCCTATTTTAAAGGTTAGTCAGGTGATCTTCATATCCTCTCAACAGTAATGTAAAGAGATTGCATACCATAACCTAGACCTTCAAATCAGTTCTAGTGGAAAATGAGCTTAAACTCTATCTACACCTTTCTATGATGTCCTGCCTGCCTGTAATAAACGTGGGTAATAAGACGACTACTGTGTATAAGGCCATCACTTTGAAATGTAAACGAAATCCGTTTCATGTGGTCTGACTATTAACATTCATCAGAATATACCAGAATACACATGACTAAGGGTGAAATCTACCGAAATGGATAAAATATGATTTGATGAGTTTGGGGTTAACTCATCAAAAATTATTTTAATGTCAATATTGAAATAGAAAATAAATATTTTCCAGTGATTTCTTGTTCCAAGGCGATTTCTACATTATTCTGTGCTAACATATGGCAACGTCTGATATGTACGCATCAAAGCATACTCTAGTTCGGTAGAATTTCGGTAGGATCCCTGGGTCTTTCTTAGAAAACGGTAAAAGGTATCCGGTGTTCAGGTTAGAGATTAGAGGTTTTTATTGTGAGATATCATACTCCTGTCCTTATACAAAATCCTGAAGCTAATTTGATATGGTAAAGCATCAAATATGAAGTCAAATTGTGAAGAGCAAACTCCGAGCCCAGTTTGTCTCCCATCTTTGACCTGTTGTCGCCATCATACGCCACCCAAGTATACTGCGCTACATCTCTGTTGAGCTACGCTCGATTTGTGTCCGAGTTCGGGCGCGTGTTCCCTTGTCCAGCCGAATTCGAACGCGTGTTCTATGATGTTCCATTACGTAATTCGAACCGAACGCGCGTTCGAACCTGTAGTTATTTGCGACTTTTCAACGTAAACAGGCACCGTAAGGACCCTTTATCCTTGGTCGGTGTCTGTGCGGTCAAGTTATGACATTTACGGCTTAAGTCCCAGCTCAAAATAAGAGTACTGATCTTTTTTGTACTCAAGATTTACCTATTATCCCTTTCTTATCAAAATTGTCCGCGGCTATTTTGTTTAATCATTTTATATTTTTGACTATGGTGCATTTTTAACGAAAAATTGAAAAAAATGGTCGTTTCTGATGTTTTCGGCCCCAAAAAACAATATAATCCTAATTTAAAACAAAATAGCCGCGGATAAAAATGATAAGTTTAAGGTTGGCTTTCATCCTTTGGAATATCATAATTTAAAGTCTTGTTTCCAGCTGGGACTAGACTCATGAAATAAACAACATTTTTTTTAACCAAAATGTTTATTTCTAACCCAAAATCCGGCATGTACAAAAAAAATCACAAGTATTCAATGTGTTTAAAGTAGTACTAAAACTGTGTGAAGTTTCATCGTAGTGCGACCGAGCAATCAAAAGTTACGATCGATGTATAGAATACTACTTTATTCCAGGCCATGGGCCGTCTTAAGCCAACAGAGATGGCCTAACATAGTCGCCATCGCTTCACGTATCTGTAACTCCCTATTCAAACAGACTTAAAGCGTCCCGGCTGGCGTGGATCTGACAAAGATTGTGCCACACAGATGTCAATCAAACGCTAGGGCGCTGACAATCTGAATGCCTCTGTCAAAAGTAGCCAGCGATTCTAAATGCAGATTATACCGATTGTTATGATCAGTCTGACGATAATCATTATCTCAACACGTAAAACAATAAGCCTATTCCATAGTCCCACCCACCTCCATCAAAACGTAAAAATTAAAAATTAAATCATAAAGGTGCACAGATTAGACGGACATGTGGCCGTTCTCTTATTGTTCGAACCGATAAATGCCATACTAGCATTGGTTGAACTGATAACTGTAATGGACAGCCAGGACCGGTCTATCCAAGTTAGCCCGGTTCTACAAAAGAATACAGTAATAGGGTATTCCAAAGCCTATGACTTATGGTTAAAGTTGATCTTAATATCAATGGCGACCCCTTATTTCTGAAATGCAACTAGCGCTGTCAATGTTGAGAAATGAACAAATAAGTGTGGACATTCTATATCTGTTGAAGATGGATGTTGCCCTCATTTTGCTTCATCCAGATACCCCCTTTATTGTATTCTGACCCCCTCCATTTATTTCTGACCGATTGAAGGCTGCTTTACCCCATCCCTGACCCGTCAAGCGCAGGAAAACGAAAATCAATCTCCGGCTCGCCGAGTAAGGCAACGGGAGCGAGTTGCCATGGCAACCCCCATCGTTAGTCCAGAACAGTAAAATGTCCTGTCAGCATGAACAGATACAGGTGTCATTCAGAAGAAGAATCTGGCAAAGACTGCAACGAGAAGGTGTTTCACGCTTTCGATTTCTACCATTTGACCTGCGTTGATGGATATGGAAACTACCCTTACACTGATACAGATTGATTGTCGAACATTGTTGAGAAAAGCTGACCATTGTAACGATCGGGCTTGCATCCAAGGCACTGACCTGACTGATGGACATTCCGTAATCATATTACACTGTGTCATCATAGAAAGGACATTTAGATGTCTGCTCGCGATTAGGGTGGTTCTGTGCTGTTCTGAAGAATCACGTCCAAATTAACACTGTAATTAATAAAATGTCGACCTTTTGACAACTACGAGGACAAACAGAAGTTGGAACATATCGGTTGACAAGTAAGACGGTTAACACAAGACCATCCTTAGAACGTTGTAATCTAAAAGCACAACAATACTGGAGTGTTTTTTCGAGTAATAAACTCGACCGCAACGAGCTTCAAAGAAAAGCCAATTGACAATAACGTCTGCCTTACCGAACAAACATAATGGTATGGAGAACATCATGCCATCATGGTCTTCGGAATTCACAAGGCATTAACTGATAGTCCCTTGTGCTATATATCCCTCCCTGTCCTCATTACCGTCCGTTAAAGGAATCTAGCACCAACTCGAAGACTATCAATATCTATAGTAGCTGTCACTTATAAATCTCACGGTCGATACGAAATATCGCGAGAATGTCTGTGATCTATTGCCAGTTATTGCAGACAAATCTTAAAGGGCTAAAGAGAGTTAGGCATGCGCATGGAAGTAAAAGGCTAGTTAGATAAGTTAGTAGGAAGTCGATGTCACCGCAAAGGTCAGACTTGAGGGAGTGACAGGAAGTAGAGTACAGAGGCGGTAGAAATAGTCTTTTATCAGACATGACAGACATTTCATGTCATGGGGCAATGAAAGAAGCTATTAATTCACAGGGAGGTAATGCTTTTGGTCTGTCTATCTGACGTTTAAAAGCGGAAGTAATCAATGGGCACACGTGATGTTAATCATATCCTTATTTGCATAATGATTGAGCTATTATCAAACAATGCATTTGAATAACTGAATATTTCATGGGGTGTGAGATGTTCAACTCATGTTTGTCTTGTCTTACTTCAATCATAGAATCATACATTATGTAATAGCAACTATTTCTGACCGCTCACGAGGACTCAAAGGGGAAGAGATAACGAGTTGGTCGGTATGTGAAAATGATATAACGTATTTGTTATGGTGTACAGCAGGGTGCCCCAGACAAAGTGGGTCTGTGTCCTTAGTGTGGCCAAATCAAAAGGAAGTCTGCACTATCTTGAATGTTATGTCAACGGAACTTCCTCCTCCTGAAAGAGCCAGTCTACAGCACTCGTCACGTAATGGTGGCTCGGTACGGTTTCTATGGCTATATTTGGTCCTTAAATCAACGTTACAGTCGTTAAAGCCTTCCGTTGATGGCTTCCATCAGAAGAGTTATTATATTGATGTTGAGTTCTTATCTTTGGAAACCACCCAGACATGATTTTCCTGTAGTGACAGATGTTTTCCTGTAAATGTTCGCTTCAATTCGGATTTATCATGTGTATTGCCTACCTTTGTACATAAAGGATACATAAAGTATCAGAAGAAACAGCTCTTACTCTAACCACCGGATGTTCTGCCTATGCATTGTCTATGTTAGCCTTCGGACAGGTTTAATTGATAAACTCACAATCACACGGGCCGGGAAAGTACCCCAACTCCTTTCGATAGGTGTGGTGGTTTCTTGATGAGGTATGGCCCTCAATTAACAAACGCAGCACCTCCTATCCGAGGGACGCCCCTCACCAAAGCGTTTTTTTTTTTCATTTTCCCTTGTGTGATGTCAGGAAATTCGTTTATAGTGCCTTTACCTAGGGCACAACGTCGGTGCATATCAAGGGACTTGAAACTAGGACCCCTGGGCTTTGAGCCAAACACCCTGCCGTAACACTACGCAACGCCTGGTACGCTCACAACTGTTTGACGGATGCCAATGCTTCCTAATGGGGAATATGGGGTTCTCGAAAGATGACCAGATAGTGCTAAAAAGCATCGTAATGGAACATTGTTGAAATAAGAATTATGATTATAGATATAACGTTCTTACCACGAATGTCATATTTCACGCGTCTTTGAACCAAATGCCATTTGTAAAGGAACCTGCCTATTACATTAACTATTGTCCTACATTTGTAGGGCACATGACAGATAGATTGTAGAGATTATATTTTGGGCAAAATCACCTTCTTTCTGTCAAGTACCTGTAAGGAAAATACTGTTTCAGTCGAAAACTGCCCGTCCAATCCCCCTACATCGTTTGCACCGTGTAAGATTTGCAATGTAAGGTTACTGGTCACTTACCAATCTTTAGCCCTGCTCCAGATTTACTGCCGTTATCAAATAATGCCTCCATGGAGGTCTCCTCAGCCCTCTGCTCACCATATCTCATTCCAAATCTAATCATCGAGCCTTTGTACCTGTCCTCGGCACCGTGACCTTTTAGCCATTCGGGTCAGCCTAAACAAAATGGAAGATTTTGTTATCTCTTTGGCGCGCCCGCAATAGCTGTAATTGACCTTCGGTAAGTGATAAAATGGCCGGAATAGTCCAAAATCACGTCGACAGAAGCGTATTCTTGTCTAGCGGAATCGAACTTGTAGAAAGTCGGCTTGAGGAATTAAAGCCGGGTGATTGCGTCCCTGCCCTTTGACACGAAACCGTTTCATCAGCAAGAGAAATTAGAGGAGCCAAGGAACTTTGGCTGTCTACGGGCCGCAATTTCCCCGCCTTTTTCTGCTAAGAATATGAAATCAAATGTTCCGTCTGAAATATCCAATAGTAACATCTCTATCTATAAATAGATGGACTTTTAAAGCGTTGACCTGACCTGCAAAGAAGATTGTACCCCTTTGTAGTGCTGGTAAGCAGCTCATCATGATCATAAGCTGCTGACAGAACAACAAACACCTCACACCTCCATGAAATGGCTATGAATTTTCCTGCCCGCGAGACCAAATTTGGACCCGGGCCAAGCCAACCTTCCCATCCTGCCAATCTCGAGCTTCACATCCTGTTACTCTACAATATTCAATTAGCAAACAGGACGAAAGCAAAATCTTCGTTTTTTTATGGAAGTAATAATCCGTGCATAGACTTGAATGCATATACGGCCGCTAACTGTTAAGCAAAGGTCGCAAATGCAAAATAAGATATATGCAATACCGTGACAAGGAATACATGGTGCCTACTTACTCCTTTCACGTCGTATGCCTACAAATGAATAACGAATTCAAATCAGATGCTAGTACGACAGCAACATTTCAATGCACGAACAATACTCGTGAGTATATGCAGCATTGAAAATCGATGCCATATACACCTAAATATTCCAAATTGTTACCGCAAACAACTCGATTCAATGTACGTTCAAAGAGACAATCCCTGTGCGACATTTGAGTGACAAATATTTGATTTGCAACCATTGGTTTTATAATCAGAATATCCTGCACAATGTAAGATATGATTTAAAAAAAATGACAGAACACAAAAAAACTTAAAGAAACCCGTTCTTTGTCTTCGAAATTCTTTGAGTCATCTGACAAATAGAAAAAAAGAAAAAGGTCGATTATCGGTTGCGGCCTCCAGTAGAAGGAGTGTGTTACTGACTCAATCAAATACATGTACATTGTACAGGCACTAACATTCGGAATGTGGTGGAACATGGAGCCCCTAATCCTTACGATCTTTACCACGCATAACTGTGGTGTGTGTGTGCCAACTACGTAGGTTTTCATAATCCTTAGAGAATTCCCCTGTGATAAGAGATTATGTCATGTATTGCATTATGAAGCCTTTCCTACCCGTGACTATGTATGGTCAGCACTCTAATCTCTAAATCCTGGCCAGAGCCAAGCCTTAGATGACCGGAAATCCTGTCATTCTGGGCTCCCGAAAGAAACATTTTGATAGCACAGCCGCACATTACTGGCCATTAAAGGCTGAAATTGTTACTGTGATATCGTGACAAAGTGGAGTAATACTGGTGCCATTATCGCCAATATAAACCCGTCCCATACAATATTTCACACAGCGCCTGACCGGTGTTTCCATTGAGAGGCACGTGCCTCACTTCTGAGTTTCCCTACTACATGTAGTAGAAACACTGTCGAAAGGAACGTCTGCAGAAGAAAGCAAGGTCTCATCGACAGTTCAAAATAAAAGCTGCAAGGGGGCTCAAGCCTATACTACTCCTTACGAGACCAAGAGGTATCTACCGTTACACGATTATGACCATAGCATATCCAGAACACGAGATATTAAAGCAGGAAGTTCTGCTGCAGTACCACATAGAGCTACCAGGTGGTTTACAATCACTTGTTTTGACCATACCTACCCTCATTCCAACTATCATAAAGATCCATCCACAGATTCCCATATTAAACTGTCCAAAACAACATCCAACTAACCAATTACAAAAGCCTAACCTTCTTGGCAAGGGTAATAAATGTTTGATGGTCATTTGGACAACCAAAACAGAACTCAGGTAAAGATAGAAATAACAGCTTATCCGTAAGTCGTATGATCTTGTCACAAATGGCAAACTGTTTCCCGCTTCAAGCCCAGGTAGAAATGAGAAATGTTTTGTTTGACCTACACGCGTACCTGGTGTCTCAGCATGATTGAACACCTGTCCCTAGAGGATGTCCCGAGCACGAGCTTAAATTACACGGCTTCCATTTAACAAGGCCTCCGCATGCCATGTTGTCCATCCAGTCTTATTAAAGCTACCCCATAATTGCCCTACAGAGAGACGTGTCGTAAAATTTTTATGGCGTCGAGATTAAATTTCTAAACGTGGAAGAAAGATCTGTTGGCCCACGGCATAGGTTACATAAAGGCCACGGTCGTGAAGCTGTTATAGGTATTACAGTATAGCTACTTAAGTTAACAATTTAATTCTAGTCCACAGACATGCATGCATCTGAAAAATTGTGCAAATATGTCTAAAAATGCCAAATTTCGCACACGTGTAGTTAGTTCTAGAATGTATTCTAAACGAGTACAGATAAGGAGACATCTCAAAATTCTGCCAGGAGTCAACTTTATAGAATTTTTACCATTTCAGGCCAAATTGTAATGTGTATATTTCTGGTTTAAAACAAAAATACAGAAATTTGCAATGGCGAACGCAAACATACACCATACGAGGGGCGTGCAATTAGTAATGGTCCTGACCCATTTCCCATAGCAGGAGATTAATGAAACTTGGCACAGTTATTAGTCTTTCTCTTCATAGGAATCACCCAGAGTTATGCATTTCTCCCATCGTTTGATGCAGCTCTGGACACCGGTTTTGTAGGACACCCCAGGTTGGTCCTCCAACTGATGCCTCATCAATGGCACAAGAGGGACGACCAGGTCTGGGAGCTGTTTCCACAGACTCCCAGCCACGTTGAATTCAGGATGCCAGCGTTTTACAAGGTCATATGATGGGGCATCATCACCATAAGTTTCATTTATTTCATCAAAAGTCTTCTTTGGTGTGCGTCCTTTCAAATACAAAAACCGGATCACTGCGCGACACTCAACTGGTTCCATTTCACACCTGGTCCATTTCGCACCTGACTAAGTTCAAACACCAGTAAATCAGAAACCACAATTAGTTCAGAGCTGTCTTTTGCAACATAACCCATAGAGATATGAATTATTACACAGACAAAATTTCATTTAGATCAGACAACTGAAAGTGGGTCAGGACCATTACTTATTGCACGCCCCTCGTACCGTTCCACGTTAAAAAAAATCGTGACTTTTTTCCTTTTCTCCGAAATGAATCTTTCAGGGTAAAATGTCTATTTCAAGAATCAATACCATAGTTTAGGGAGAATCAAAAAGTTACCAAAACTCCCAAAGCAAGACGTCACAAGCGATGTTATGGATTACCTCGGATTAAAATCGTATCCCACTAAACTCTACGTGTACTGCTGTGATCGTTAAATGTTGGTCGTCGATAATGTCTTTAAACAGCTGACTGATATGCCATAATCTTGACTGATAGCTCTGGAATGTGCGTTAAGCTTGTAACTATAATAGTCATATTTAAGATAACAATCCGATGATGTGAATAGAACACCACAAACAGAAAATACCTCCGAGTGTACACATACATGTATGTACTATTTTGTGGACCATATTGCAATTGTGGCTAAATAGACCCTCTAGTTCTTGCAGACTAAACCACATTAAGATTGCCGATCAAGGACCAATACATCAGCCAAATTTACGACGAGGACAGGGTCCCTTGAATATTTATAGCGATCCTAGTAATGGTGTCTGAATCTAAAATGGTCACATCTCTCCAACTTCTTTCATCGTGATAGTTTTTCTATGTGCACTCCGCCTTCCTTCTTTGGTGTTGTTAATTAAGTACATTTAGACCAAAACTGCTTGCTCCATATACACAGTTTGTCCACAGTAAATTGTACCTAGATGCTTATAGCAGTTTAGTACAGCCTGGTTTAGTACGCGCATACAAGAAATATCCAAACCATTACGGATATGAGCAATACAAGTTGAGTGTCTTTTTGTTAAGAAGATTCACAGTTGAAATAAAAATCCATAACAGCGATCAGCAATGGTTCTCTTTGGTACGAAGATCCCATCTCTTATTTGTCAAGCAATACGTTAAGAGTAGCACTTTACTAAATATCGTTGCCCACTGACAGACCTGTTAGGTAAATTCTGAAGTATACTAATAAGACTAAAAGCCCAGTCGACTTTTCTTGGAGCTAAGATGCTTACATTGGATCACCGATCGAAACCAATCTCACCAGATTGGATGTCCAAACACGCGACTCAAGAAAGGCGAGTGCTTTCTCGGAAAGTACTACACAAATGGTGTTATAGTGCGCCAAAACAACTCATTCATCCTAACTCACCGGAGATTTGCGGGTGATAATATCAGAGAATTTTTGCCGTCAAAAATCGGCAATTGTGTTTTTGGACACAGTTGTGCTTTCATATAGATTACAAATGCCCTATACCAGTTTTTTTATAACGGGTTCCATGACACTTGTACGTTCTTCAATGGGAAGAAATTAAAGCGCATGATGTAGCAATAGTAATCGTGATCTTTAATCAAATAAATACGTCGTCATGCAATTTACATCACACATTTGTTTCCAGCAAATGAAGTATAGTCCCTGTTCATTACCTTTTTTGTCTCCGAAAAAGAAACTTGTCTCTTGGACCTGTTATGTTTCTAGTATATACATCTATTTATGCCATGCTTCGTCTTTGCTTCTCCCACCTCATACCGGGATGCTGATTGGTTAATCTAGTCAACAAAAGGTGAAACTTGCTCAAAAATCGATCGCAATGCGTGAAGGTATGTCGTCCTGAAACGTCCATCTATCTCCTGCTGTGATAGGGTCGTGTGGGTTGTCATGGTGATGGACGAGGCTCTGTAACCTAAGCAGGCCGAAATTACTTCCCATCCATCAACAACGGAGCGCGCTGACGTTTGGGCGTCAGGTATGACTAGTCTCGGGAACAGCACAGGGTGAAGGCTGTCATGGCATAGCTGTGGCTCGGACCATAGCCTTGGCAACAGCATAGGGTGAAGGATGTCGTGCCACAATGGCTCCGGTCATGGTCATAGTCTCGGCAACAGCATAGGGTGAAGGTTGTCGTTCCACAGTAGTTTGGGTCATAGACTCGGGAACAGAATAGGGTGAAGGCTGCCGTGCCACAGAGCGTGAATCGGGTTATAGCCTCGGAATCCACACAAGCTGCAGCATGCCGTGTTTTATCAGCTCAGTCTACAGCGCTGTCGTGTGTCAGTGTCTATAGTCTCGAAATCAGGCACTATATCGAGGTATCAAATAACGTGTCTTTTCGTAGGATAATGAATGAACAAGACACAGCACCTGCTACTATATCAAACTAAACACAGAGCTCCTTGAAACCTTCGGAAATGGTTTTGCTGAGTGCTAGTGTCATCAAGGACCAGCGAAAAGTTTCATCCACTGCTATTATGGTAGACTACGTGTGGGTTAACTTTCCACGCTGTTAGGCATTTTAGCATTGCTGCACACGAAGCAATTATTGGTATCCATTACCTTATCTCTCTGTCATTATACCCCGTGTTATGCTTGCAATATCATGGACAGGTAATTTTACAAATGATAAAACGGCACTTTTACGTTGATATAGCACTGAAAAACATCTTAGTTTGCCATCGATTCTCCCAGTTAATATCCTTATCTCAAAGTGACTCATAGCCGAATGACGCAAGTATTACCCTGAAGCACCGTGATCACAGGCGAGCGTTTTGGGTCATAAATGCTACTGAAATGTTCAGCCATAACAGCGGCTGAAACGATGGGCCGGGGAATAGAATATAGGTTACCGAAACCGTAATGGGGAAATCTAAACGTTCATTCAATGCTCCGGTGTGAAATCATCAGTAGATGATTATCATTTTCTCTTTCCCGATCGTCTGTTTGTGTGACCATTACACACCAACTGCCTGCACATTGACGTTATGTGCAGCTGTGTCTCCTGTATATGTATGCTTCTCTCTCTAAGGCCTAGGAACATTAACCTTGTGTTTCTGGTTACAGTGCTGAAAAAATTAGGGTCGGTAGGTAGAGAATGTGTTTTTTCTCTACTTTTTAAAACATTTCGGCCGAAGTGATCCAAGAAATATAATTTAATAATATGAAACGTTTTCATCTAGACACTTGTATTTCAACATTATATTATGATTAACGTTATATACACTTAGATGTGCATTGCACAAGCTCAAGTGTTAATTGCAAATTCTTACATCAACACTTAAAATTCTGTTAGCAGAGTGTGAAGTACAGGAAGTCTGCTTTGAATCACTATGATGCCAGATAGAAAATTGCCATCAGTCAAAACAAAAAGGCTAGGGTAGGCAGCTTTAAAAACCGGAAAAACTTTCCTATGCTTAACGTCCTTTATTCTTCAGCCCCCCCCCCCCCCAACACACATAAACGTATATGCTTCTGAGCTAGAATATTGATCTGAGCCAAAACCAAGAATCATCTGTTCTCTTCATACGAAAAAGTACATCTCTCAACCACCGAGAAGCTAACAAAGGTCCTTAATTTCAGCATCATAAGTTTTAGAATTTTAGTTTTGGATCCTACGTCCTACCTGTGAAAACCTTAATATTTTACAATTTTCAGATTTTGTCAACGTCACCGAGAATGTCAAGAATGGCACGAGAAGAACGCCGTACAAGATCGGGTTCTTCGACTCCTTCTTCTTCTGCGGTACGATCGCCACCACCATAGGGTATGGGCACATCTATCCATTCACAGACGCCGGCAAGGTAGGTCATTCTACAACAGTGTCTCTAGTTATAACTCTCACTGTTACGGTAACACCTAGCGGTTTTTGTAATTATTGCAAGACGAAAAAAAACGCACAAAGAATGCCTCCAACAAAACTTTTCTTGTACAAATGTTTCTATGTTAGAATCAAAATATGGGGTTAGAAAATAACAACAAAAATCAGACACTAGAAAATGTGTCAAAAACTTGTCCTATACAAACCCAGGAGACCCACTGAATTTCTGCGATTTGTACTTCTAGGTGTTCTGCATCGCCTACGCCCTTGTAAGCATTCCGCTTACCCTATTCATGCTGGCTGGCATTGGTGGGAAGCTGGGAAATGCCAACAGATGGGTGGAGAATAGGGTAAGTATTGTCCCAGCCACACATCACCTATACCCACTATATCATCGGTCAGTTGTATTCCTTTTCTTATGATAGATAGACACAAAAACAGAAACCCGTTACAAGTAAGAAGTGCAGAAAGAGCCAGTGCAATACCGAACATACGTTTCAGCACCAAGGACAGTATCATTTTATGTACACAATTGTTAGAAGATGAATGGGCAACCGAGCTTGCGTCAAATGCAAGAAAACTGCCACAGCGGAGGTTTCGAAAATTTAAGCTTGAGCTCTTTATGCATAGCACAGAATTTACCTTACGTTTCTTTTTCATCTCAGGTCAAAAGAGTTATCCGTCGTCCCTATCTGATCCGGGTCTTTATGGTGCTGTTCATCATCATATTCGGTCTGGGCCTGTTCTGCTTTGTCCCGGCCTACCATCATCCATGTACCGTGGGAGAAGTGGAGCAACCTGGACGCTCTGTATTACGTCTTCATCACGCTCAGCACCGTCGGTTTGGGGGACATGTTTGTGGCGCAAAACCCTGTCAAGGAACACTGGCCCTACGACCTTTTGGCACAAGGGGGGCGGGCCTGTGCTGGATCGTAGTCGGTCTGAGCTTTTTGGCCACCGTCTTTGATCTCATTGCTGAGGCCATGCGAGGGCTGAAAGAGAGGCTGGAGGAAGAGATGCGGTCTAATCAACATCTTCGACAGGTGACGGACTTCGCGGGGAAGTTTGGGCACGAGGCCAAGGATCTGGCTGGGAAAGTCGGGAAGGTGGGGTCAGAGGTCGCTCATGTTGCCAGCATGCCGGTCAAGGGCATCAAGAAGATGGCGCAGGGTGAGGGCTCGAAGGAGAAGATAAAGGATGGCAAGGAGACTGGGAAGGATGACAAGAAGAAGGGCAAGGATGACAAGAAGAAGAAGGCGACAACACCAAGCGAAGAAGACGCCATCGTTGGAACTGAGGGGAGCTACAAGAAAACTGGAAGCCATGAGAACCTACCCGAACTAGACGTACCCAATGGACCGGAAATACCGGCTCAGAGCCAGGAAGTGGCGACAGACGATCAAAAGATTCCACAAGAGGGGATACAAATGGAGGACATTCCCGTTAAAGAAGAAGGAGAAACTGCCAAGAAAAGTCCAGAAGACCAGCCGACTGATTCGACCAATCAGGCTTCTGACGATACAGCCTCTCCTGATGTGAAGGAATTGGAAACGAAGGAACCGGTGAAGCAGGAGGTACCGGATATGAAGCCAGAGGTACCAAAGGGTAAGCCAGAGGTACCAAAGGGCAAGCCAGAGGTACCGAAGGTGAAGCCTGAGGTACCGATAGGAAAGCCAGAAGTAAAGGAAGTGACCCCAGAGGTACCGGAGGGGACGTCAGGTGAACCGGAAGTGATTCCAGCGGTACCAGAAGCGGCAATTCAGTCGAATGAAAACGCGGCAAAACCACAAGAGGCGGAACCAGCAAAGGTCGAGCACGTCGACGAAACTTCAGGATCCCAAGAGAAAACAGCTGGTTCAGAGAAGGAGTCTCCCGCTGGAAAAGACGACACGGCAGCAGCTGCTGAGGCAACAGAAACCCAAGATTCTACCGCTAAAAAACAGGAAGACTTGGACAGGTTAATCTAAAATCACAACGTTTCGAAATGAGCATACACAATTACGAAACCCAAGAATCAACAGAGTTTAGACCCGTCACAAAATGTATCCCGGAATGGTACCATCATGAAATTTCCATCAACTAATCGGCTGGTGTGTATAACATAGTTAAACTGGACTTTTATGTTAAGACGGAATTTTTACGTGAAGGTTTTCGTATGTTTGTATTATGGTGACTCTTGATGACTACATTACAACAATTCCTAACTGTTTGAAAGTACAATCAAACCCAGTGAAAACAGGGTCTTCTTGAATTTCTGGTGAAGCCAAATAGATTGGATGCGCTGCAACATGCATTTGATTGAATGACAGTCATAAAAAGTGGCAGCCCGACCAAGAATAAAAGAATCTTGCGCTAGCCGCCAGTTGTAGCGGCAATGAATAACATAGTAGTGATGGTATCTCACACAACCATGTCAGAAGAATGACAAATTTAGTCCTTGCGACTTTTGGTAGATAATCTTGTGGCAAATTGCACAAGATTTTACAGAGTTCCATGGAATGTACCGAGGGTGAATGTTATGGTTGCCGCGTATTACTAGTGTCTGCTATTGTCGTATTCATTGGGATCAGAACATGTCATCACAGAAGTCAGTACCAACAGTTTTGTAACCCACATCTCAAAGGAGACCTCTGTTGATGACGTCCTGAACTGCAGACCATACGGCAACTGCCTCCCAATCGCGCGTACGAAACTACGTACTGTTGCTTCAAATATAAGCCGATGTTATCTAATTGTAATGACGCTTCCACTTTAGATGTTTCACTGTCTCAATGCTTGCGCCTTGGTGGGTGTAGATAAAACTATTGTATTTATGAAGTGATGGCCAGCAGTAGTATTAGTAGTAGTTGTTGTTGTTGTTGTCGATTGGTGAAAGCTGTTCGTATCACCACCTACGATATTACTGTTGCAACTAACTGTTTGTAAACCTGAGATATTCAAATGACAGGTGCATTTTGTATGGCATTGTGATATCTTTGTACTTGTATTTGTATTTGTATTTGTAGACACCCTTGTGTCAATAAACTTCGTGATTAATCTGATTAGAATATGTATCTATCGTCTGATCTACTCGGAAAAGGTTGAGATGTTCTATCATTGCACTCTAGCTGTAAACTATAACATGGTAGAGGTAGAAAGAAACATAAATTCAAGATGAGAGGCCTATGCTTTCAATCTGCCATCTGAGACATTTGGTCGTATATTTAGTCTTAATGGAATTATGAGGTAACCAAGAAACGTGCAAAACATTCTACAATATTGACTTCAAGGCCGCGTCTTCAAAGTAACATGCATTCTATTTCAATTAAGGGACCGTTTAGAATACTGGGTCGTTCTTACAAACGAAATTTACTGTCTAGAATGGATTGCAGACATGTACCGACCGCAGTCGCTGGCACGGCACTATGTTGACGTCACTTTTTTCTGAGATTTAAACCTCTTTTTATCTTTGGTCGGGCACGATAGTTAAAACAATTACACCTACTTCAAATTCGCAATCGTATGTTAAAGTAAATTTTGAACTACAATAAGCAAAAATTTACAATGACATTTCATTTTCTCGTCGGCTAAGTTGCTAAACTGTTTAAAAATAATAACAAATATCATCAAAGACAGTGATGAATTTCATTTCGGTTAAATCTCTTCATTAATCTTATGGTCCGTTTATATGCGTGCGTTGGTGTTTAAAAAGATAATTATGTTGTAACATTATATAATATACACCTATCATCACAGCCAAAACTAGCATCTTGGCTGTTTTATTCATTTATCAATAACTAAGTAGGCTAACAATTTTACAAGACGAGTAATCATCAGCCTGTTCATTGTGGTTATTGCCCTACGATTTTTCGATTCAGTAGATTGATTACAATTGATTGCGTTTTACTCAAGCTTTACTTTCAGAGATGTGGTTTTGTACTCGCGTCTATTAAAACTATTCGGGGTATGTTCAAACTTCCATAACAAAAGGAAGCACAATCATAACAAAAAGGTAGCAGACTTCCATTTGAAATGCCCCCCGAATGTGTCTTCAACGACCATAAGAACTGCCCAGGCGTCGCTGTTCCCATCCCATGGGGGGGACTTCGCTATTGTGCATTTAGATAGACGATTGACCAACCACTACAGATCACGCGATCGTCTCCATCAGCTTCTTCAACGACTTCTCTTGTTGGAGTCAAACCACAAGTCAGCCGCCTACGGAAAGGCCACTATTTTCACGCTGTTAACTCTAGATGTCGTAACTCTAAAGCCTGGTTATGGTTTGATCCAATGATCAATTGTTGATGTTTATTCATAGTCAACATGAAGTGGAAGAGTCTTGCAGGACTAATCGTGACATTTTTCCTGTATTTGATGATCGGAGCTTTTGTCTTTATGGGTGTCGAGAAGCAGCCGTACGTAGGCAATCTAACTGAGGTGAAGATGAACTTTCTTCGGAACAAAAGTGGCTCTATCGACATGGAAGATCTGGACGCTTTCGTCGAGGAAGTCCTTCAATCTGTGGGAGTGAAAACCGGTAAAGACACATTCTGATGTATGCATGTCACTCGCTCAAGATCGGTTGTTGTTTTAAGATGCACCTGAACATATTTTAACAAGAACTGACTGCTTACATAATCAAGTTACATCTTCTTATCTTTAAAACAACTGCTCAGAAACATATGCATGTGCGCTTTAAGACTTCATTTCTTACTTTTTCTGTAGACCGCACCTGAATGCTGATTTTTGTAAATAGTGGACTTTCTTCCTTTCCTCTGACATGTTCTTGCGGACAGTGGAGAATATACCAGTACTCATGAAAATGGGAAGAATAGCGACAGACAACGAAGCTCTAAGGCGCCCATGTCTGGTTATCCAAACTGACAAATAGACAAATATACTCCTTCTATAATGGTCTAACAACATAACACATTGCATTACATTTGAAATTTAAGCTCTGCATTTAATCTTTTTACTTTGCATCTGACAGGTTGAATACGCAAAGTTAACTGCTCTTTAATTAAGTAACCCCGGTTGACAAAATAGTTTATTTAGCTATAGAAACCAACTTTAAACCTGTATTTTGCAACAAAAAGTGATGAACACTAAAATTGCCTAAACCCGGGCTTTCTTGATAATCGTACCAAAGGGTACATCTGGTAGTAAGAAGATGAGCAATTGTCAGGGGCCTTGAGATGTACAATTATCTCAAATTCAAAGGTAAATACTTTACTCTGCTCGGGTCACCCATTACAAGCGCTACTAAAGTGTACTGATGAGACGTTGTCACGCACGAGGCCTCTTGTAGGTTTTCAGCAGTGCTATCGATAAGTCTTACGATCGCAAGGAAAGGAACTTGAACACTCTATCATTAACATTTTTTTAAATTTCTTATTCTTAACACACAGTGGGATGCGATTTATTGACATCTGCGAAAGAGAAATGCATGCATTATCATTTTAAGTTGAACCTTTACATACTAGTATACACTAGTAGTTGATGTAGATGTAGATTCAGCACAATACCACGTTCTTATTTCACTGTAATTGTACTTTTGTTTTATCACCTTGACCTGTACGTAGCTTGAAAGAGAATAAACGTACAATAAAAGCCATTTGTTCAGTTATCTATACAATGTACATTCTTTCATAACGGTGTGACCAGTAAAAGAACCCAATGCGGAACAAGTAATATGTTATTGAAAGATCACCACAGATAGTCATCACAAACGTTTTCAAGATGCAACCCTCAGAAATTAGTAATAGTATAGCAATTCCATGCTTGTCCGTTTGTTTTTGCGTTTGAAATCTTTCTATCATCTGACTGACTGCTTTCCATAATGTACTACATACACAACTCAACTGTCGTCAGCATAACTGCAATATTTGTTAACATTTTCCGTCTCTTCAGCCATACCTCCCGCCAACTTCACAGCCAAGCCGTGGCCGTTCTACGAGGCTCTGTTCGTGTGCGGGACTATGGTCACAACAATAGGGTAAATGTTCTTCCTGTGGTCTAGTGTAATCACCTCTATGAAATACTATGTTTGTGTGGGATGGATATCGCATTGGACTTCGGAGTTGTCGCTGCGTTCTAGATTCAAATTGTGTTACACTTGACTTTGTAATGGGGATATCATGCAAATGACTTGAAAGACAATAAAACACTTAAAGAGCTAAAATATTCGTTTTATATCGATGAAATCTATGGAGCGCTCTGTCAGATTTTTTGGCCGATGCGACAACACCAACGTACCGCATCTTCAGTAAGTTATCCTCTTTAGAAAGACAAAGTTCAAGAACGATGTGTTCTACTATGCAAACCCCTAGGAGAAGGGGGTTGCGAAATTTCGCACATGAAAATTGGCAAACAAAATTTCTTTACAATTTTTTTCCTCACATTTCTACAGATACGGACACATCACTCCCAAGACAGTGGGAGGTCAGATCTTCTGTGCTGTGTACGCTCTGTTCGGCATCCCGGTAACGTTGTTCATGCTGACTGGGATAGGAGAGAAGCTCAGTAACGTCAGTCGCTTCGTCGAGAAAAAAGTCCGGAAAAGGGTGTCCAATCAGAAACTCATCCGCATCATCAATTTGCTGATGAGTCTCGTCTTTGGTCTGGGATTATTTTGTTTCCTCCCCGCGTACCTCTTCACTATAGTTGAGGGCTGGGAATATCACACCGCGCTGTATTTCGTCTTCATCACTCTGACGACGGTTGGCTTTGGGGACTACATCCCCGCACAACACCATCACGATCACCAGGCTCACGACCCGTACACCGACGCAGTGTACAAAACCGCGGTCTTCTGTTGGATCATTGTCGGACTGACCTTCCTTGCCGGCATGTTCAATCTGATTTCTGAGGGGCTGAAGGAGTTGAAGAATAAAGTTGAGGACGCGACCATGGCTAATCTGAACACGGTGAAGCGGCTGACTACCATGGCCATAGACCGCGGGAAGAGCCGGGACCCCTCCCCTCACAGATCGTCCTCTGACCTGTCTGAATCTGACCAACAGCCGATCCTCAGCCTTCTGTCGTCTGCAAGCTCGGAAAAACACCTGAAGGTTCCTCAGGAAGCAAACAACGGAACGTCGCGGTAGACTGACAAGACCACGATGTATTGGATTTAAAGAACATTGACAACAAAACAACAACAGCAAAACGAATCAGAATCTCGTAACACTGATCACATTTTACCTGAAGAATTCACTCATGGTCTATTCATGCAAGATAAAGCGTTTTCAAGTGTAAACAAGGAATGACAATACTTTCCAGAGTTTGATATGTACGAAGGATGTGTACAGATGTACAAACTGACATACCGAGGAGCATTGCAACACTCAATACAACATGACAACGTACAATAGGATCCTCGGGCGGCAAAGACATACTCACAAGCATGACTATCCAGCTCTAGAAAAGCAGACACTGAAAAGGATAGGTAGCTTCATTTCGTGACAATGTCAATGGAAACCACAAGTGTCTTATAACTTAATGCTTTATCCGAGTCTACATAGGTAGGTAGATTTAAGACTAATGCATGAAGCAGGTTATACATATTAATGATAACATTATATCCCATATCAAATATTCGCTCCCGAACTAACGTCCGTGAGATAGAATATAAACGTGGCTTGCAATAAGGGTGTCTTATCCAGATTGACTTGATGTATTTTGTGATACAAGCATACATGTAAGCAGGACTTGTGTACCTATCGGCCGTGTACTAATATTGTACAGATTTACATACAATACAGCACATGCATGATGCAACAGATCTAGAATGAAGCTGCCGTGATTCATTTATGTACTTGAAACTGGGTTGTCTATTTTCTAGCAAGCTCAAGTATTAGGATCAGTTATATGAATGTTTGATTCAGTGTTAGAGCATATGAACATGGCTATCCTTCACTTTTTATGAGACGTAAAATGTCCTTTGCAACATAGTTGGAGCTATGTACAGAATAGGTTGTGCAAATATTCCACCAATTGTTCATTTGTCATGCCAATCCCTGGTTTACCGAACACTGTAAAATGGAAGATGTTCGTTGGGATTTAATTTCACGGTAGGGGAAAATGACATGTTTTAGTTTGATTGAATCCGCAGGGTTATGCTGTAAAGAGGGAAATATTCACGGTGTTTATATTCTCGGTGAAAACGTCAACGTTTAAACCACAGCGAACAGTTTTCACTTTACAGTATTGCAGACGTGCTATCGACTTGTTATGTGTACGTAAGGAGACTAATTTTAGCTTGATGTCGCTGACATGTTTCGCTTTGTACGGCAATAACAAAACAGTCTTTTCAATGGACGCCAGGGCATTAGATGCCGTAACGGCTAGATGTGTTTCCTGTGTTTTTGGTTCCAAACATCGCTTCACGCTTGCAGCAAATTGAACATCTCACGCGATAGAGCCTAATTGTGCTTTCATCCACTTTGTCGCATTGTCTGAGTTCACATTAAGGTCGTTTATAACTCCCCGAGGACCTAATTGTCCTAATTTTCAAGTTAAAATGTGTCTTTTTCAGCCGTGAAGATCCATTAGCGTTGCATGTCAACCGCCTAATGCACTGTCATCTCCACATAGACCCGCGCACTTGTACTTCAGGAAGGCGTTTGCGGCAACTGCGTGATCACCAGTAACAAGGAAAATACAGTACTCCAGGGGCGAATTACGGCAAAGAAAGCCTGCGATTTGCGTGTCGATCCATCGTAAAGTAGTTGTGATAAGAACCCACCACTGGCGAATAAAAACTTTCATCGCGTTGCAACAAAACTCGTTTGCGTCCTCGTATTACCTTTTTCAACATAGTCGTTGGCGGTCAGGTTAGCGTCAACAGCAATACAGATGCGCCACCTAGCGACAAATTGTGGAATGCCCGACCGTCATGTTGACTCACCCGGTCGTCATGTGGACTGAAAGAAGTCTGATGAACAACAATCTTCCACCAGTGATTCTCCATTGCCTGTATATAGTTACAGAGGAAGTTCCAAGCAACAAGTCACTGTCCTTAATGTTACATTAATGAATCTTCATTTCCGTTACAATTTTGTTTCAGCCATTAATTTGATGAAAGTCATAGCAGGAAAATACCCGGAGGTATGTGAAATGTCAGTAATTTACATAAGCGTGAAACACTTGCCGTCATAATCACGATTAACTGGGGCAGGGATTTTATATAATTACATTTAAAACCATGAGATCATTTCTTACTACGTGTTGATCAATGAATTACTGAAGGTAAGATTGGAATTTTTTTGGATATGCTACGACAAATGTCTGACTATTGGTCAAGGTATTTTACTATATCTATCAAGTATAACTTAGATGTGTACACAGTGATGTGGTTGATATAATGTTCCTCGTCCCACCAACCGTAAGATCATTGTACAACATAACAATCTGGTACCCTTAAGAGATCCATTATTTTCTGACAGCAACAAAATCTAGCTATGTGAGCACTCATAATCACGCTGGGAATCTGTAACATAAATGGTTTTGCCTAAAGCCAAAGAGTCACTGATGGAGAATCTATCGTGCGGTGAGGATAAAGTTCATATACTTCCAGCTAGAGCCGTGTATCAAAGGCTTATCGTCTTGTTATTTCCTTTTCGACGGCCAATGGCTATGTAGAATACCTTATACACACATCAATGGAGGCTGCATGTATATCCTTTCCGGCAATCCTTGGCTGATACGTTTTCTCTCATAATTAGCTACCGGTACCGGGGAGAAAACAAACACGAGTTTGAAGCTCTCACGTTGCCGTGAAATATCAGGTTTCTCACGTGTCTTGTTTAACTGTATATCATAAATTACACAAATAAGTATAACACTATATGCTTCCGTTGATCGCTTCCTGTTACTGTATGGTGAATGTGACTAGCATATGTAAAATACGAAACTACCAAAACACTAAGAGGCAGCAGATAGACCAAGGACATTAACTCTCCGTTATTACCGGTGCCTTTACCATTGGAAAGCCATTGTGAGACTGGCAGGATGTAAAGGACCCGGACTTTACACCCTACCAGTCTCCGGTTACACTAACGCCCCCCCCCCCCCCCCCACACACACACACTCATCGTGTCACTGTACTGTATTCGACTAAGTACGTACATAGAAGAACACAAATTTCCAGATTCCAGAGACACCGAAAATAAAACCTTCGTACACAACACGAAGACGAGGGCAGTGTATAAAGGTTATGATGTACTAAACCTGGAGCATGATGTTACAGACTAATGGACATTATGACTGAGTGGCCATGTTACTACCTGTTCGCATGAAGAGTCACTTGTATAAATAAAAAACCATTATCGTTTGCACCGACAGCCTTTCAAGTTCACTTATGCTATACCCCCGGGGCGGTGCCGCCTGGTGGTTTACAGTAGCTGCTTGTGAAATTCGATTTATACTTGGCTCTTCAGCAAGGAGGTTGAACCCAATGTTGTAACACGTTCTGGCACCCATACGCCTAAAGTGATACTTTCCATTGGATTAACAGTCACTGAGAAATATTACATGCTCAAACTGTATAAGCTGCACGGCTCAATGCCGGGGGGGTTAGTGCCGTTGGCAATGAACATAGAATTTCCGGTCTGACGTCGGAGAGATGAAAAAATTCTAGAATCGGGTCGTTTTCAACGTGTTCTTCCTATTTCTGTTTCAAAAGAATAATGTGCTTCTACAATATACTATATAATGTATTTCAGTCTTCCATTATAAAAAGCTCTTTGCTTTGGTTGTATCTCTTTGGAAAAGAGAGAACCCCTACCTACTCTTTCAAAATCGTGCTCGTAAGTTTACACAATATTTATTTGCCTAAGCCGAACAAGTAAAATTTGTGATAAGTCAACCAGATGGAATCTTTTATGAATCTGTCCAATTTCTGATATATTCCACGTGATTGGAAAATAGATTGAGATGTAAAAAAACATCGTTTTCCATAACAGTCGGGTCTTGGCGTGAATAGCTGGTGTAATTACCCACACTGGTGTTGTCATGGTAACCAGTCGCCCTGACGCACTACAGTCTAATGCAATCTGTAGAACCGCGCTCCCACGCAAATCAAGTCACTCAGAAAGCTACGCATCAAACTCAACGCTGAACCAAGAAAATGTATGTTTGAATCAGAGCATGTGACATGAGCTATGATCATGATGCAGACATGAAGAGAAAAAAAAAAGACCCTGAAGCGTTTTCTATCAAATCTTATGGATGTTTTTTTTAAATTCCCTGTAATAAAGATATGCATTTCCGATTAGGTTTGAGATGTGGTGTCTCAAGCTTTCTTCTTAGATCCGATAATGATTAGTGTCACTGGTGGTGCCCTTTGCAAGTCATTCTGCTCAGCAAGACAGGGAATCCCATTTTAGTCTGTCTGTCGACTCTCTGCCCCTCTCAGTTTCTCTGTGTCTCTCTCTGCTCCTGATTTAAAAAAGCCTTTCGCGCTTCCAAGTAAAATAATGGAGAAGGGAGAATTTGCTACACCCGCTCAATGCTAGAACAATTCGGACATCAGAGAATTGATAAAGCCGCACTGAGATCGAATGTATCTCTCCTTGGTGCTGATTTGTTGGAGATTGCGCTGAGGAGGGCCATTCCATCCGCATTCTATCATGTTCTGATCATATTTGCCCCATTTGACTGACCTTCCTGTTTCACTTAGACCTGAATTCACAGTTTCATGAGCGATATCTTCAGCATCTATCTGCGCATCACTAAACACTGAACAAATGTAACTTTATATGTTAAAGGGGCATTCCACTCCACACGGGAATGTTATTTTCCGATATACACTAATTCAAGGAAGTAATAAATGCATACTACTTCACATTATACGATAAAGTACCCAGATGCTCCACGTGCCTCAAAAGCATTCAGTCCTCTACTAAACTCCCCAAGTGCCCTCTAATTGAATTAATTCTATGGCTGAATACAATGCAAAACTTTAAGGTAAGGTTACAAAACTAATTTCAGGTTCGCTAAGAAATCTCGTCTTGTTCTTGTATTCTTTGCTATCTTATGACCTATTTGCCTTCTCGGTGTGCTTAGCGAACCTCATTTATTCCGAAAATATGCACGATAAACAAGTGTCTATGCGTATAGGGAATGCATTGGTAGGGTCTGCATGGGTTTAGTGAGTGTCATATTGTTTTACAAAACACACATCGCGCAATTCATCCCAAGGTGAATTCCACAAAATTCGGCTGCTTGTGTATTCATTGACATATTATCTATTGGAAAGCAAGACTCCCTTCTGGAGTAGAATGCCCCTTTAATATAAATACATATACATGTATATGTATATACATGTATCTTCCCAAACAGACAGGAAAGCTTAGTATGTAATCCTGTAATACTCTACGCAGTATTTTTCCTGACTTGAGCAATGGTTTCTTGGACTTTGCTTTGAAGTCCTTCGGCGCCGTCTGACACTGAAAAAAAATGTTTACTTTTGAAGCCTCAAAGGTCTGAGTGCTTCAAATCTCTATTTATCTATTTAGCACCCCCTGCGGGTGGTTTAGGCGGCGTTATTTAGCACCACTGAATGAATAACACTTTCCCAAGCGCTCTCACAGTAAAATGTGGTTCTTCATTTCCATTTCATGTCGCTGAGATGAAGCCTATTGTAGCTGCGCTTCGCGGGCGACCAATGAACGCCGTTCATTTGGTAATCATTGCCTCGAGCTTGGGACGGTGTTTTCGTTTAAGGAGACAACAGGAAATGGAGAAGCTTTCTCTGACTTTCTCTGTTATCTTTCCCTCTTTTATGATTCAGTTTATTTGCCGCAAGACGTAGATAATAGTGCTCTTTTTTCGGTGCCTCTTTTTATTCTATTTTTGTTCCAACATCACTCATCAATCCCGATAAGCTCCTTCCCAACCGCGATCCTCCCAATTCAGTCCATTACCGTTTTTCTCGGCTTTATTTTGAATTTTTGCATAGTCTCTGGCTGAAAAATAGTAAAATCCAGCCAAGTAGGGCGAATGATTTGCCTGGGGAGTTTCTCCTATCCCTAACCCTTAAATAAAGCCTGGTGGAGGCTATGTTTCATTTACCAAAGGTCAGTTAACACCTTTCCATTGACCTGACTGCAATGGAGGTCGTTAAGTGACTGTCGACAGAATCTGTTTGCCATGCAGTCTGTCTCATTTAGGTCAACTTAACTCCACCCGCCCTTTCGATGATTATGTCAAACAAAATAGCTAACCAAAACCTGGACATATAACTGAGCTGTTTGGGGAGTTTTCTTAGAAATGTTACCTAACGTTATCATCAAACATTCCACAGTAACAGCAAATGTGTTGGAAGAAGCACGGTGTACCGCTAAATATACTTGTTTGGTAATCACATATCACATATGTCTCCCATGAAACCTTCCGGTAAAAAGAAATATCTCACTCAAATACAATAGACGCATTAGTATATTTGATATGCTGTATTGCAGCAAGGGCCTTTATACCCTATATTCAATATTGCAGACATCATCATGTATACAGATGTTACTTATTACGATACATGAGTTTTACTGCAGACTGTGATATTGACTCACGTCATCAAATTACAAGAGAGATTAGATTCCTACATACTTCTGTTCTTACAGGTAACTTCACATAAGTCACATCATATAATTCAACGCAGGTTAGATGTGTGCTTCAATTAAAACTCACGATGTAACATTTACCATAAAAGGACGCTCAATGATAATACTGCGCAATCACATACACAACCAATCAAAAATGTTCATAGCAACAAGGTAAATAATATCAACGGACAATGAACCATTTTGACCAGAATGCTCCGTGAATGACTTCGGCCTTTGTGCAATCCATCTCTGCCACATTTCATTTTGTCAGAATTATACATACTTGAAAGTGAAGGCCTGTGCAGCACGTAGTAGAGGTTGGTGCATTCTCCTCCATTATCACTTTGCAGTGCCTGTCAGGAATGCACTTCATATCATGACCTCCATGGCTATTTCACATTCCGCATTTTAGGGCTCAAGTAATTTTAAAAGTAATTTCAAATCTACGGATACCACTCTATTCGTGTAAGGGGGAACTGATCTTGATTGAAAGGAAGGAACTAAATTTGCCGCAACGCACAATTTGGCTGAAGCCCCTGTCGCACATTCAGAACCTTCCGACAACTTTGACCCCCATGGCCCACCACTCCCTAACCAAAGTTTCATTCTAGTACTAGTGAAGCTATGGTTAGCTCGTCTGATCTAGAAGAATATTGCTTTACCGACTTTCATTTTTCAAAATTCATAGTCAGCTAGGCCAACTAGTAGGCAACCTCGTCGACCAACTCCCAACCACAGATGACCTTGCTCACGAATAAATCCCAATTATAGCCTGCAGAAGGTCGAGAGGCCATGGTTGAATATGTGTGCCAGGAGCTTGCTAGAAAGTGCTGAGATAGTTTGTATATTGTAGCAGATGATAGAAACTCAGTGCACGTTACAGCCCGAGTATGACAGAAGTACAAGAAAATGAATAATGGCAGTGAGGATTTGCCACAGATCTAGTGCGTACAAGATACTGGCACTGAATCACAAAGCATCCTGAAACTCTTCAGCCTTGTTGTTACATTTGAACGTGTACTAGTACTGCATGGAATATTGCCTGGAAGGAATTTCATTATTCCACGTCTGTAGTTAAGTACGTAACGTTATGTACAGTCATTTGAAAATTATTACGAGGGATAGAAAGCGTTACGAGGGATAGAATGTCCATATCAGCGAATGTTCTTTACTTAAAGAGCACTTCTATCCTTACTTGCTTTGGAAAAAGGCCTTGGTTTCCGTGACCATCCCAGGTGTCACGTCAACTTGTGAAGAAAAAGCAAGTTACTCTTCCCTAGTAACTGTCAGGGTTAGGTTGACCTTCTCCACATTAAGGATCACTCCGAGGTGCTTGTCGTTGGTTCTGCGGCCTCGGCCAGGCCCAGGGCTCGCCTCTCGGGCTGGACGTTCTGTACCTGCTCGGTAAGGGGAATTCCCTCCGCTGCAGCTGTCTGGGTTGGTCCCACAATGCTATCACCTGTGGCGATACGCTCCTACACGGTTAGGTTGACCTTC
>NC_049980.1:12213610-12215791 GCF_000003815.2 Branchiostoma floridae | reverse complement strand
CTGGGGCGGTCCCACATGCTCGGTAAGGGGAATTCCTTCCGCTGCAGCTGTCTGGGTTGTTCCCACAATGCTATCACCTGTGGCGATACGCTCCTACAGCAAGGAAACGGAAGGATGTGTAGTATTCGTAGAGTTCAAAGACCTCACGCCTCCGTGACTCTTTAGATTAACATTAAATGTGTTCATCGATCACTTCCTGTCACTCTAAGTTGATCGTGACAAGCATATGGAATAAAATAACTGCATAAAAAAAACATTCCCCTGAATTAGTAGCCTCTTCCATTGACATCATGACCTGTTATGTCTGACTTCAGTCTCTCTCATTTCCTTCCCTCCACAGACAGTGTAGTGATATAACTGTGAAAATACACCGAAACAGACACATCGAAAACTAAGTTGTTTCCACACAGGCGACAGGAAAAGAAAAAGGAGAAAAGACAGAAGAGAGGAAGGAAAAACCACACAGCAGGGTAAAGCATTTGCTATCTTCACTCACCTTGAAGCTTTCCTGCATCAGCAGTTCTTTTTCCATGTATCCATGCAGGAAACTGGGAACGAGGAGAGAGAAGGCAACAGTCAGGCCCCCTACACATAGCAGTATCAGGCCTGCTAACTTACAGGCGTCCAGTTTGTAGTTTAAGTCTGTCGCTGCGGAGTCCACCACCGGGACCCCGCCAAGATATCCTACCAGCTCCCGGCGCTGAGGCACCAGGTAGCCGGCCATGAGAGCCACGGCTCCAAACGCTATCAGACTGAACCCACACACCATCGCCACCTTCCACCAGATGTAGGTAGATTTCCTCGGCTTGGGGTTGATCAGGTAGCGGAAATCATCAGATAGGTACGGATTGTCGTACGGGTGGGAGTCCAGGCTGTTCCGCCGGATCCCAGCGCAGTCCTCGTAGAACTGGTGCAGGTAGGAGCGGACCCCGAACTGGGGAGGGCAGGACGAACCGGACGGAAGGCCGATGTCGTCCATCTCTGAATCCTCGCTCACACTTTCCAACTTCTGTAAAGAGAATAAACACTCAATGGATTTGTTTGCTGAGTGTACTAGCTTCATGGTTGGTGTTCAGAACCGGCCATCAATAAGAAACCATCAGGCATCAGCCACAAAACCCCAAATCCCGAATTAAGATCATTGGCGACACCCGGGCAGAGGAGAGTGTCGGTCTGTAAATCTGCAGCACTTGAAAACGCTGCTAGGGGCTGAAATAGTCATGTTTCTTCAAGACCTCAATAATTGCACAGATACCTTAAAGTTCATGCAAATCCATCAAAAAGATCTTAATGTTTATTGGTCCGAACCTACAAACACAACTAAAAGCGATACACCGTCGTACTCGAACCTCCTTCCCGGAGGTATCACACGCTGAACCAAAGGTTACAGTTAATCGGTGTGAACCGTGGTCTTTGTCACCAGTAGAGACGAAATGTGAGCAAACGCTGTTGACCTTTCTCATACCGACTTGTACACGCATAGGTAGAAGCTTTGAAGAAGGTCGGTAGGATATACATGTAGCAAATGTGTACATGTTAAGCTACCTGACATTAAAAGTGGTAAGAAGTACTTGACATTTTTTCTACATTCTAGAATTGGGTGTGTTAATTGGATGATCCGACATGCCCGGGTGAATATCATATTGAATCTGTCACGGCTAAAAGCATATAACGTGAAAACATTTGCATTGTGTTACGAAGTTTATTTACCTTGTTTTATTATTTTGTTTCAGCCGAATTTCTATGTCACCTTAAGTTTGTAATTACTAGTTCAATGCTGTTATTTTCTGTTATTTTATGAGCAGAGTGTTACTAATAGTATATACTACTAGTTTTCCTCCAAATAATCGTTTAAGATTTATAAATAGAAACAAAATGAATAAACTTTGTTTACGATTTAGTATCAGTGTTGAGATTGCAAGTCAAACCAGCTCAAGAAATGTATGCGTTATGAAGAATTTCTTTTCGACTCTTGATGTTTTCAAGTGCTATACCGGAGATACAGTCATGACATAATAAATGGGAAAATGATTATCCCCCAGCCTTCCCAATACCAGGATCGCATGTACCATTTCTGGTATGACGTCTTTTGTTGAACGAAATATCAAACTGTTGTAGTACCACGGAAAACCGCCAGGGCCCAAATTATAATTGATTCTTTGGTAAGACATGATCTAACCA
>NC_049980.1:12162559-12213510 GCF_000003815.2 Branchiostoma floridae | reverse complement strand
TGCCTCCTGAGTTGTGCTGTTTAACCACATACGTACATTCATTCATACATACGCAAATGCACGCATACACACATACATACATGCATACATACATACAGACAGACACTACCCAAAGCATTCTCGTCGAAGATAACTCGCTGCAGATACACGTGACGCATTGCCATTGACCTACTACAGCAGATAGAGTCATTACAGCACACGCACATATCCACTTCAGACCATGAACTCATATTCAACAGGCATACTTAAGCCCCGGTCACAAAGCGCGTACGATTCCTTGCGATGGACTATTCCGCATATCGTACGATGAGCGCAGTACATCGCAACAAAATCATAAGCATCGCAAGCCATCGCAACGCATCGGATGGTGTTCAAAATTTTTCCAGCGTCGCACGATTTTTCACTTGTGTCTCTTCTGTATAGCCGTCTGACCGCTTTTGTGCTTCTTTAACCAACAAACATGTGGACGTAGCTGTTAAATACCTTCCTATAATATCTTTAACTGTAAAAATAAATTGAAAAAGACCATGACAACAGTATTACAAGCAAAAGTTCAAATCAAGCGTGAGTACTGGTATGGTTATCTCGGCCTGCTTGCCGGCTCTACGTGTCAGGCTCTGTCGAAGATCGTATCATGATATGCTATCAACAAAAAGATGCCATCATACAAAAATCAAATGATAAGCATTATATCATATATATTTCCGACTCATAGAGCCTGCCTTTATGTTCGAGTTGTCCCCATGGTTATTACGATTATGGTAAACTGACCCAAGAGTGCCAAGACCGACGAGAGCTGAGATTTGATCTAATTATAAACTCACGTGCATGAAGCGATCAAACTATTGTCTGCATCACCTGTGCGTGACGCGCTGTTCTCTGGTTGCGACTGTGGCAGTTGCGACTGATATATTTCCCCTTTTCGTCAATATCGACAATATCAGGTAAAACTGAAACCATCACAACATACTAAAAAATCATAAATCTATAACCTCATCAGTAGACAAAAATTGCCGTAATGAACTCTGCTATGGGGGCAAATAAAACCTTACGACGATAGCGAAATTTTGAACATGTTCAAAATCCATTTCAGCTCTATTTTTCGCCATACGACGCTCCCCGATTTACTATGATTCACTGCGATTGACACAGGCACGCTCTTATGACCTCATCGTACGATCCACTACGCGCTTTGTGACCACGGCTTCATATACTTAAACCATTGCTTCCGATTTTCTTCCGACTTACGTCGCACTGCGATTATCCTGCGCATCGGAAGGAATCGCAAGGAATCGTACGCGCTTTGTGACCGGGGCTTTACTGAAATTGATTCTCTATTCTGTTAAAGCGTTTACATTTGGTAGCCGTAGAAGTCAGATAAAACAAACGTAATATGTTAGAATGGGGTATTGGAATTTAAAAAAAAACTATCTAGATTAAGTAGAAGCAAGATCTTTATAATGATTGCCAATGGCCAATTAATTCGTCACGTGTGCTACATGAATATTTACGTCACAAAAACAGGAATGGGTTTTCTTTATTTGAGCTAGTTTTACGTTTGATTTGATGGATAATCGGCCATATGTTTTCTAATTAAAACTGTTATTTGTACCTATATTCAAGACATCTTTACATATTTATGAATTCTAGTCCGATGTTTTATCCAAAGCACTCTCCCTGTTCCAAGTCTTCCATCCTAAAGTTGTCCTAACATATTGCCATAAATAATCATTTTTAGACCTTCATTAGTTAGTTTTGATTATATCAATTTTAGATAGTCACAAGAAATCGCACTTAAACCGGAATCTCCCTCACCAACGAGTATTCCCGATGCCACCATAGTGGACAATATGCTTTCATTCACATTCTTGCCATGTCCTCCAAATCCAACATACCAAATGTAAATTTCTCCAAGTAGTTTGATGTCATAATATCAGCATTTGAGGACTCAGAAAATTGTCATTTATCTGAACCTAGGATTCACTATGTCCTCATTACATCAACCTCCCTCTGGCACCCACACGCAAAGCCATTATTACTTAGTATTTACAAACCACAGCTACGGAGGCGCGAACACTTGTCTATTCAACAGGTTGTGGTACGATGCGAAATGGGACTTGGGTAGAATGTCTCTCTTGCTTACCTGGTTAGCAAAGGCGTCACGGAGGCGGGCGCACGAGCTTTTTCTGCGGACCCTGCCGGTCGGAGCATCCGCTGAGCTGAGCTGCCACGTCCGTAAGGCTTCCACTAGCTCGGCGGGCTGCACAGGGCCGGCGCTATAGGCAGGGTTCTCGGGTCTTAGCGGTGCGTAGGCGTAGCTGGAGTCCATACTTTGTCTTGCCAACCCTCAAGACGACATTACAGGGTGACGTATAAGCTTCCCGCAGCAGATTTTCTGTCGAGATTTTGGGGCTACTGTGTGTATCTTATTTCAGTCGACGGCTGGAATGGCTGGCTGGTCCACTACGTATACGCCTCGGTTTCTTTCCGCTCGCCGTGTTGAATTGCGAGGACAGTCTTTACTGTAAGAAGATATATGCAAATCTCCCGCGGGGATAAAAGCTTTTGAGTAACAGTTACCGGCGCTAAGAGAAGAATTGCGTCCAAGGGTATTTAAGTCTAGTGTCCCCCTGGCTGAAATTAACGTCATGACACGATCGGCTATCACCATGCAATTTAATTCAATGTAATTTGTAAAAACCTACGTGCTGTGACCCGCGAACATGAGAAACGGATGACACGTTGATAAGATGAGAATATGAATCGTGAATCTTATCGTACCCCCAACCGCCCACTCACTGCAACCTTATATATCTACAAAATCTGAATTTCCATCAGCACAAGGTGTTGGAAAATGTATTTTTGTCTGTTTGTTTATGTTTGATGTTCGTAATTGTATTTCATTTCGATGGAACAGACCAGAATAACATTTAGTTGACCCCTCGTAATCATACCTCCTGAGGTATATGATGACTTTTTGATGGCGAGGACGTTGGAGAAGCAGGTGTTCAGGTGACAAGGCTTCAAGATGTGCGTGCATCTATAGCGGTGTCCTGTCCCATTGTAATACCTTCCTTAGTTGTCAAATGTCAATATTCATCGCTCAATTCTTCTTCGCTCCTCCAAACAAGCAAATAAACAGCCATTTATTGAGAAAGTTAACAGAATAAAACGCGTAACAGCACGATTTAAAGATCGTACCGAGTACTCTCAATAAATGTTGACAGAACCATGTGCTCTTTACGAAAGATTTTGTGACATGGCTGACTTGATGTTTTATAATTACCGACTAGATCCGGCTAGATTTATTTATAATTGTAGCCCAAGGGAAGATGTCGGAAGTAAAGCCCCGGTCACAAAGCGCGTACGATTTCTTGCGATGGTATATTCCGCATATCGTACGATGAGCGCAGTAAATCGCAGCAAAATCGTAAGCAAAATCAGCCATCGCAACGCATCGGATGGTGTTCAAAATTTTTCCAGCGTCGTACGATTTTTCACTTGTGTCTCTTTTGAATAGCCGCCTGGCCACTTTTGTGCTTCTTTAACCAACAAAATGTGGACTTAGCTGTTGAATACCTTCCTATAATATATTTAACTGTAAAAATAAATTAAAAGAGACCATGCCAACAAGAGTATTACAAGAAAAGTTCAAATCAAGCGTGAGTACTGGTATGATTATCTCGGCCTGCTTGCCGGCTCTACGTGTCAGGCTCTTTCGAAGATCGTATCATGATATGCTATCAACTAAAAGATTCCATCATACAAAAATCATATCATGAGCATTATATCATATATATTTCCGACTCATAGAGCCTGCCTTTATGTTCGAGTTGTCCCCATGGTTATTACGATTATGATAAACTGACCCAAGACCGACGAGAGCTTAGATTTGATCTAATTATAAACTCACGTGCATGAAGCGATCAAACAATTGTCTGCATCACCTGTGCGGGGCGCGCTGTTCTCTGGTTGCGACTGTGGCAGTTGCGACTGATATATTTTCCCTTTTCGTCAATATCCACAATATCAGGGAAAACTGAAACCATCACAACATGCTAACAATTCATAAATTTATAACCTCATCAGTAGACAAAAATTGCCTTAATGAAGTCTGCTATGGGGGCAAATAAATTCTTACGACGATAGCGAAATTTTGAACATGTTCAAAATCCATTTCAGCTCTATTTTTCGCCATACGACGCCCCCCGATTTACTATGATTCACTACGATTGACGCAGGCACGCTCTTATGACCTCATCGTACGATGCACTACGCGCTTTGTGACCACGGTTTTATATACTTAAACCATTGCTTCCGATTCTCCCCCGACTTACGACGCACTGCGCTTATCCTGCGCATCGGAAGGAATCGCAAGGAATCGTACGCGCTTTGTGACCGGGGCTTAAGTCCGAATTCAACAGGTGGTCGCAGTATTCTCCCCCGGCGCCGAGTGGGAGAGCGTTGTTCAGGCGGACATTATTCGGCCCGTTTGTTTTTGTAAAATGTTCGGCCCGTTTGTTTTTGTAAGTCTCCCATTAATGCTCAGCCAGGAAGCAATCTTATTTCCTATAGCCCGAATGATGAATAGAATTATAGAAACGCCGCAAAGTCACAGTCGATGACTTTCGTCTTAGTATATATGGTTTGCATACAGAATAGAAAGACCCTTCGTGTCGAATGTTCTTCGGTTCAGCTTTCTACTTAAATGCTAAGCTGTATGAAAGCAAGTATACTCTTCTCATCACTAAGGAAGTCATCGGCCCTTTTAGCCTACTATTGCTGCTTTTGGTCGAGATGATTTTTCATTCATGTTTGCACAATATGCAGATCAATTACAACTCCCGCTATAATGGCAGTACAATTGACAGGCAAGTCATTTTAGCGTTGGATCCTCCTGAATAAAGGAGAATGTTAAAGACAATAAATGGAATGTACGGAGAGAATTGACATTTCACCTTTTTTCATCCACACATCAAAAACAACATCTTCTTAGCTAATGAAAGGGTTGTCTTTGGTTTGAGAAGCTGTGTACATTGTAGCTTGGACTTACGTCAAGTAATGGGTCTGAAGAGAAAAGCAAAGACACTGCTAACATGTTTCCCTCACTGAGGTTGTTGTTACCATGGGTACAGGATCAGGAAAGACATACATGTACATGCATGTACAAGAGAAATGTAAACATGGAAATGCACTCACTGCCAGGGTTCTAGCTTTCTTCCTGTTCACCCTAAAGGAATAATACTGTCTATGTGTCTGTCTATAATGTGTCTGTCTTCTATCATATTTGCCACAATGATTATGCCACATTAAGTGTCGATAAAAGTCCCAAGTTGACGGACTTTTACCCAAGAAAAGCTCACGACTGGAGAGGATTTTAAGGACCCGTCGGCTCAAACTGCATGTGGTTGTGAATATTGGCTATGGGCAACAAATAACAAGTATTAGTAACTTGAGAAAAACAACAACAAAATAGCTTGAGAAACGAGCACTTGGTACGCAAAAACAACTCCGCTTATTGACAGTCTACTCATGTTTGATTTGATCGGGACTGGTCCACACAAAAAGCCTTGGTATAAAGTGATTTTGTATACAGGCTTGTTTTCACTTCCTGTGTTGCCTCGTACCGCCTGTAGGGGCCTACACACCTACAGACATCAGAAGAATTACACAAAGGCCATGTCATGATGTGCGCAGCTGCCCTGCTTTGTGATAATGGAACCGGTATTATTGTTAAACGTTCTGACATTTACATTACTTACGATCAGGAGTAGCACATCCCTAATTAATCCGGTAGGGATCGTATACGCCCACTTTAACCATAACCTTTCATATTTTTTAGAGTTCAAAGAGCATTTGAAAACAATGGACATCTTCCGTGAAATATCATGATCAAAAGATTCCTTGTCAATTTTCATTTTTGCCTTTGCCAAGAAGGCTATGTTTTCGGGTATTCCATTAGGTGATGGGGTTACATGTAGGTCAACAGCATGTAACTTGAGAAATTGTGGATGGAATTTTAAATTTGTGATTTTGGTAGGTTTGCAGCGGTTGTAGAAAGAAAGGGCAAGTTCGAAAACGGTGTAATTCGTGCATTCCTAGGACACTTTAGCGGGATTTGTTTTTTTGTGCGCTTCTTTGTGAATAGCATAACTCAAGAAGCTGTAAATGTATCTTCACGATAATGTGTAGGTGTGAAGCGATTATGAAGAGAAAGGCCAAGTGCGAAAGAAAATGATTTACCTGGCTATACCTACGGTGCTGTAGCTGGCTTTTGGTTGTGAATAAGATAACTAGACTGTGGATGGATCATGATATTTCGTAGGTAAAGACCTGCTGTGAAAAAGAGGGTCAACTTAGAAAATGGTTTACCTGGCCTACCGGGTCTGCAGCCGGACCTTTGTACGTAAGCGCATTTGTCTGTAAACAATCCCGAGATGGGTCCGAGATGTCGATGGACGTTCATTGATATTTGGTAGGTGGGTTGGAGTGGCGAAAAAGAAGGCCAAGATCAACATTGCTAAGAAGTGGGTTCTAGACGGTCAAACGTGGTATAATTGGAAATGTCTTTTGGTGGCTAGTTGTAATCTGAAAACCGTTTTCAAATCGGGTGCTTCCTTGCCGAGATATGACCTATTAAAGCACAACCCTAACCCTGCCAAAATCCAGAGCATGAAAAATCCGCTAGGAGTCGCTAAGACATTACCCGGTGTATCTCCTGTGGGATAGACTACTACATTTGCATATACAGGGGGATCCGTTTTCCCGTCTGAGTTTTCCAATTATTTATCTATCTACCCAAAGACAAACATGGCTAAAAGATATGATGTTTAATTAATTGTTATCATTTGCAAAGTAGCTCAAGTAATAATTTCTGTTAAGTATGACTTTACAATAAATATAATTGTGACTGACGAGAATGAACTATTCTTCTAACCTTTGACCTTAAGGCGGTTGGTTTTGAAAACGTGTTTACTAGAGCTGTGCTGTGGTTGGTCTTCCCTAGCATCTGTAGTTCGTGTTAGTAAAAAATGTCGGATAAAGAGAAAGCTCAGGCAGGTATCCCCCGCCCGGTTCGAGGTCTCCCTCGGCCCACCAGAGGCCTTCCCCGGCCCACAGCTCAGACTGGCGCCCGTGGTCCCGCTGTGAAGATTGCGTTCGGTCGGCGCCTGCCGATCAACAAGACAAAACCACGCCAAGGTACTCGGCTTGTGCTCTAGAAATAACGTTAATAGTAACGTTACAGACTCAGATATGTATTCAGGAATTATTGGAGCAACATAAATTTTCTAACACCACTCTATTCTGCTAGTTACCAATCTTTTAGTCTTAGTCTATTTAGCTAGTAAAGCCAGTATCCTTGTACTTGTAGTTGTATCAAGATAATTGTGATGACACATTGAACCCAGTGGCAGGATTATCATGGAGATTTTTAAATCAATTTCTATGATCATTTACCATAGAAACTTCTATGTTGATTGTTGTCCCCAACCTGTCAGATGAAGAAGAAAATGCAGATGACACTGCTTCAACAATTGACCTGGCTACACCCAGGCCCCTGGCTATCAAGAAGCCCACAGGTTCCCACAAAATTCATATTTTTGTACATGTGACACTGTCTTTTCGTCCTCAGATCACTAAAATGTAAAGAGCACAAAATTCACAAGTAATCATGTCCAAACAAAGGTAGCCTGGTAAGTTGGTAACCATACCATCGGGATCGAGCTCCTGGGTACTGTAGATACAGAAACTTTTGCGGTGGTTTAATGTTTGCGGTTTTCGCTGTGGCCGCTTCACTGCAAACATTTTCCATAGCAGTACTAGTAAGAGACTATGTAGTGCATGTTGCTACCGCAAACTTAAAACCACCGCGAAAAGTCTCTACCACGAACTTAGATGCATTTAATACAACTACACTTATCTCTGCAAATTGAATGCTGGGAGTGTTGCCAGTTCACCCAGGTGCATAGTCACATGCTGCGGAGTTTGTCTGTCTTGGTATCAATTACTATGCTCCCAGGATGGCAATGACATGTATTAGGAAGGTTGGCCAGAAAGATAGGTTGTCAGAAAAAGTAGGCTCAAAACAGGCTCGTCATATGACTGCTAGTAAATTTGACACATCTAACCTTTAGTCTAAGCTGGCCTATGATGAATGGTTACCAGGCTAAGTAACAACCTTATGTAAAGATTGTAATCCCCTCCCTCTATGCATGGAGTAGAGAAATGAAAATTACACAATACTGAGTGACTGAAACTCCTCTTCATCTTGACAGTGACGAGGGACAAGACCGTGAAGCGCCTGCGCAACAACAGCAGCTCCTCAAAAGAGTCTCCTACAGCAGGACTGGGTGCAAAAAGAGCTAACATAGATGAGGATAAGCTGACGGGCACAATCGTCAAGAAAAGCTACAAACTGAGACCAAAAGCCAAAAACCCAGTGGTAAGCTTGTAATTTGAATAGATGTTATGGTGCCTTTTTTTTCTCAACCTAAAAACTTAGGTGCACCATGTACAATGTAAGATAAGTAGCATCATAATATATGTCAGCAAAACTTTATTACAAATTTACCCTCACACCTCTTCAGAGCTTGACAATGACATCTTATAGACATATTTCAATAAGCATTTATAAGAAAAGTTTCAGTATTCTTTGTGACACTTCCATGTTAGAAATATCCTGTATACCAGTGTTCAACATTATCTTTTATTTTATGGCTAAGCCTAAAAAAATATCTAGGTGAACCAGTTACTTCCAGTCACAAATCTGGTGCACATTACAGGTCTAATCTTGCATGCATGTGCCCCAGGTACTTCCAGCCCTCTATGAGATCTGTTCAAGTTGGTATCACAAGACAGAGTTCAGCACTGATATAGGCTTACTAGTAGGCATGTACTATGATGTTGGCATAATTGTAGTGACTACCCAGACACTCCTTTGACATTAACACCAGTAAATGGAGAATTTAAATTAAACGAATCACATACAGTTATCACCGTGAGTTACCACTGAGTATCCCTGTCTCCACAGAATGGGATCTGCACTACAAACTTCAATCCAAAGGCAACCCTGAACTTTGGCGCCCTTACACTTACAGGCAAGAAGAGGTAACCTTTCTACAATAATTTCTTTCTCACTATTTGCCATTAGAATCCACTTATGAAAAGATAAGAACAACATGCAGTTACTTAGTAAGGATTTTAAGCAGTCTTGATATATCAAGGCCCTGTATTGGTAACAAAAACACAATAAATTGCAGTTCCATTTTCAGGAAGATCTTAAAATTCCACATGGTTGTGAATGTCTGATGAACATTGTTAGACATCTATTTTTAAAGAAATTAAAGATTGGCACCAGTCCTTCGATTTTGTTTCTTCATTTGGATGATTTCCGTCAGATATAAAAACACAAGATACCCTTGTAATTTACATTGTGTACAGTAGATCCCAGTCACATCATGTGATAGTGCAAGTACATGTACAGGAATATACTTCAAACCTTACCTTACCTCACATCTCAGCCTCCCTGAGAAGCAGCCAGGGGTGGAGAAGGAGAATGCTGTTCTGAAAGAGCTCAATGCTACCAAGAAGGAGCTCAACAAGGCCAAGGAGGAGCTAACAGTGGCCAAGGAGGAGCTAAAGGCGGCCAAGGAGGAACTAGAAGCAGCCAAGGTAAGTGAATTGTCATACTTCTCCACAAACCTTGAACATGCCAAGATATAAATTTGCATAGACTTTATTAGAGACAACATTAGTGTTTAGTCATGTCAGTTATACAAGAGGTTATGATGTGATGTAATCATACACAGGAGGTACAGTAGCAAGTCACATATCTGTGTATATGTATGTACTACTAGTATCGAAGTGCTGCATTAGAGAAACTAGTACTAGTACCAGTACACATTACCATGCTACATACATACATACATATTCATACTTGATTTTAACAAGTTGAAGCATTCACATATTGATAATCATTTAGCTACAGGTCCAAAATACATCAAAGATACTGCACCTGCATATAGAGTTGCTAGTACACTCAGTGTATAACTTTGTTGATTTATTTTCTTACATTCCCTGATTCTCTCCCTCTTACATTTACCAGGCAAGCAATGAGAAAGCCATGGATGCTGGAATGCATGAGTTAGAAGGTAAGTTGATAAAGATTTGCATTATCTTAGATGACTATGACTCAGGAGATTTCACTGCTGTATCTGACAAAGCCTTTACTAGTACGTGATTCATGAGACCTGATAAGTCTACCTTCTATTCCATTTACTATATAAAATTTGTTTTTACCTTACTTACATGCCAATTCATAGATTCATAGTTTTTGGTAAGGACCCTATTCCACCAGATAGCAATTGTGCTGTGACCTTCCTGCGACCTAGATTGGATCCAACCATTTCTGAATCTATCCAGTTGCTTGAGTAAATGTTATCTTGCAATCTGATTACCTGGATCATGTCTAACCTTCACAAACATACCCTTGAATTTGTAGAAGAGGACTGTTTTCAAGGGTCAACCAATTTTCAGTGATTACTCAGATTTTCTGTAAATGTATGCTAAATGCTTATCCTTTTACAACAGGAGAGGATCAGCAGGTGAAAAAGAGTCTGTAAGTTATGCTTTGGACTTCCAACTTTTCTCCCATGCTTGGATTTAGTGTATTGGAATACAGATTGTGTTATAACCAGTCATATGAAAATGTACTAGTAGTAGAATTTTGTTAATTTTTGTCCAGATACAACTATCATTTGTAAATCATGGTATTTTTCTACAAGTGTAGTAGCAATATTCTAACTTACCATCATGTACAATACATTTATACGATATTGTTTACCCTGTCCTTAATAGGGAAATGTGTGAGAGGAAACTAATGTCTCTGGATGTTGACCCAGGTATGTATGATTAGGGTTCACATAAATGCAGTGGCAAAAATTGTTAACTTTCCTTTCGCCATTAGATTCTATTATTGGGGGGTGTTGTTTTTAAGATTGTTGCTTAAGCACACCACCTGTCATCTGGACATTGTACTGCAGTGTACTTCTACAAGACTTCTTTGTCAGTTAAAGTGGCAAATGTATGACTAGTACTCATCATGAGATCTTGATTGTGATATTTTCCTACCCTGCAGTATCATTGGATACTTGGTTTGAACTGAAGGAGTCAAGAGACAAACAGCGGAAGGAGACAACAGTAAGCTATACCCTTAAGATATCTAAAAATGTGCTATACACTAATTTTTCTTGTATGATAATGATGTTTCTTGTCTGTTCAATCCAAACATTTGACATTTCCACTGATATCTGGACATAGCACACAGCGTCAGACCCTTTCTCATAGTTGACTGTTGGTTATTTTTGCAGGCCCGAGCCCGTGCCATGCACGAGAAATGGAAGCAAAATCGTGAGCAGGCATTGGAAACAAATAAGCAGCTACTGGTGAGTCTGATTGTTGTGGATCACATGGCACATTTTTACTTCTGTGTATGAAGGTTTGTTCGCTGTGTCTCTGGTTACTTATTTGAATGCAAAAGAGTGGCTGGTTTCTATGTTGGGGACACTGGCAAGAAGTCAGGTCAAAGAATCGGTTACTAGTCAGGGTTCGAAATACACATACTTAACTTGCAATTTGCAAGTAATTTTAGAGATTTGCATGTAAAAATATTCTGAACTTGCAATCTTGCATGTTGAAAATACCTGGCCTAAAGTAAAAATACTGAGGAATTAGAAACCCTACTCTTAGACAGAACGACACATGGACATCTTTCTTTTTCCTTCCTTGCTTGTCCCAGTAACATTCTCTAGTAACTTCACTAGATGTGATCAAAATTCTCCGATTCAAGCTAGCTTTTTTCGCGGCAACAGAGTAGCTGTAAAATGGCTTGAAACTTTTGCAATGTTTCCAAAATTACAGAAAGCCTGATAAATATTCAGGTACATGTGTATTTCAGATTTTAGCTTCTTAGGGGGCAATAACTGACAGTCAACCGGGAAAAACAACAGCAAAAACGTCAGCATGATGCGACAAGATGCAAGCGTAGTGGGGAGTGGGTACCAATTTTCCCAACATATCGCGCGGCCATGGTGCCTTCGTTTGTCTGACAGGAATTGTCACCAGTCGTCAAGATGTGTTAAAAATAATCAAATTTGGCTTTGCTGCAAACTTACATGCTGATTTGTGGATATCTTCCCAAAATGTTAAGTTCTGTCAATATTTTTATGCGCTGATTTCTGTCCATCAAAAATGACAGAATCAGCAAAATTCTTATCTGTCATTCACTCATTAGCAGCAAAATTCCGCTAAAGGACGGAATGATGGATGCTGGCTAGAACATTGCAGTATAGACTAGTTGTATTTTGCATGTAAATTTTTCAAATTGCATGTAAAATTTTTGCCAACTTGCAATTTTGCATGTAGCCAAAAAAAAGTATTTCGATCCCTGCTTGTAGTATCTTATTTCTCATCAATTTCCTGCTGTATGCATGTCTGTTGTAGCCTGGGTACCATCCGGATAGAAGTTCGCTCCTATGTTCGCTTCTGCTATCCGTCTGGAGACTTGCGCATTCAAACCGTTTGGTACTAACGTCCGTTAATGAGCGAATCAAGGAATGGGTTCTAGAGCACTCGTTCGATGACAACAGGCCCTCCCGCAAGCAGTCGGAGGGCTTGTCCGGTATTGGAACGCCTGTTCGAACGATCGCTTGAACCCATTCATTTATTCTCTCATATTTGGGAACCAATCAGCGTCTGCGTCCAAAATTTGGACGATTCCAGACGTAAAGATGGTCCGCGTTCCCAGACGGAAACACAGAGAAGCGACTGTATATAGTGTACAATGAACGTCAGAGCTAGAAGCGACGGTATATAGTATATGATGAACTCCGGAGCGAACTACTTTCCGTATGGTACCCAGGCTATGTCTGTTGCCCTTTGAAAGGTAATATTACAGCAGCGTATCATGAGCAAAATTGTGACTAATTGTGCAGAGTTGTCTAAAAGCACCAAATCTGGCAGACTGGTAGTTGAACATATCAGATATGCTGCCAGACTGCATTGAAAAAATGCATTAGACGGAATCAGTGAGAAATCTACAATAAATGTAATTTGTAAGAACTAAAAATGTTTCACAAAAGTGTGGGATCTTTGATTTCTTGTTTTATAACTGCATGCATTTATTTACCATGTTTGATGTCAATGAAATCATACTGAAAAGCTGTTGCTGAACTGAACCCAACTGTCGTTGCTGCAGGAACTGAGGGAGAAGTTGGAGAAGATCAGCAAAAGTGTGTGCAAGTCAGAGGACAAAAAAGCTTAAGATACTATAAGAGAGTAAAAACTATTTTCTAGATAAACTTGTATCAAAACTTGTTTATAACTTATGTTACTAAATTATAATCAAAAGTATTTTGATTATAATTTATACCAGCATGATCAGCAGAGAGAATTTTTTGACTGGGATTTTTCAACTTGGATTATGTGACAGTATGGGTGGTCAGATCTAAACTCATGAAATCTCTGGATATGCTACAGATTTAATTTGCTTACAATGTATGATATCATATATATATCGTATATTGAATGTGCATCAACAAAACTTGCACATCGAAGTCTCTCTTAAGCTGAAATTACTAGTATTATGTCTCACCTTCCTAATAAACTTTGCTTGCTTGCTTGTAAACCTGAAGCTATCCTCATTTTGGTTCTGCATTTTGATGCTGTGGTTTTTGCTCAGAAATGGGCAGTTTCTGTTGTAGCCCATTGGAATAGATCTAAACCTTGTATGACGTTGTCCATGCAAGTTCTCAAACACAATTGCATGTGTACAGTCAAACATGTACAAGTGACTGCCTTTACATGTGTATATGGACCACCTTTTGGTTGTCCCTTACTAGTAGATATATGTAGTTTTTCCATTGACATTGTACTTTGTATAGTATCTTTTCTATAGTGACCACCTGTCCACATACAGCAGGATTTTCTCAGGTCATTCTCGTGAGTGGTCTTCTTGGGCAATTTTGACAGTGGTTAGATATCATTTTAATTATGTCAGATCAGTGTTCTCGCTAGGATTTTTTCACAGTGTAGGGGCAGGGGTCTGCCAAAGTGCCTGTGTGATAATCCAAAATATCATTTGATCACGAAGGCCAAAAATTATCGCAGCTCAGGTATGACATATGTTTTCTAATACGAAGTATTCTACCAAGTAAAAAAACTGTCAAAAGAGTAGACACAACACACTTTGATTGAAGTGCAGGCACATTTAATTCCCATTCACGCTGAGCATCTCTAATATGTTACAATGGACAGTGAGCTAGAATTCTATGTTGTGATGCTGTAAGTGTCATTATGTAATATACACATGAAGAAAAATTGTCAAAAAATTTATCAGAATTGTCAGTCTTCTTAAATGTATACAAAACCCATCCATATCGTCATTCTCAAATGTAACCATAATACAGTGTAGATAGATCCAAACCAGCCACACTTAAGTCCATTCTTTGTTTCACACCACGTTTAAGTTATCCAGTTGGTCTTTATGTACATACATTGTGGTCACAATAATGCATTTTGTACTAGTACATAAACTTAAAAATACAAAGTGATCGTATGTTTTTTTCTATAAAAGACATTGCCATGGAGACTTTGACAATGATTAAATACTTTGGCCTTTTGAAATTCACATGTACCATCTACAGTTGTTGCCACAGTAAAATACTGCTTTCAAATTAATGCTAAGATAAAGTGGAGACACAACTAACAAAAGCAGGTTTTTGGTCTAGTAAAGGTATTTTGAAATGCAACCAGGCATTCTCTCATTTTTCCTGTAATGCCAATACTGGGGATATCTTTTCAAAGACATGAAGTGGTTTAATTTAGGACTAAATCTAGTGAATTCTTTTACGCCATGTCTAGCTGTCTGCTCTTGATGGGTGAGAGGGCACGGTTAGTTGTGCGGTTGAAGGAATCTCCTGTCTTGATGGAGTCGGGGACGTTAGAGGTCAGCTTCTGGCGGACGTCCATGCAGCGGTTGTCCAGTGTGAGGGAGTTGGTCTTGCAGGCCAGATCCTCCTCGATACGGTACAGGTTACGATACAGACCGTCACGGGCTTTGCTAGAATGAGATAAAATATAACATTTACTTGAAGGCTTTCACAAGTTCCATCATTTCAACTTTAATCTGATGGTACAACTACTGTTGACTAGGCCTAGGGACAAAAATGAAATGTCATGTTTCCTGGAAAAAATCTGTTCAACTTACTGTGCAGTGGCCAGTTTTTCCTTCAGTGCGGCGATGGACCCTTCAATCTGCTGCACCTCGTCAGTCAGCCCGTACTGCGGCTGATCCCGGCAGAGCTCCACGTTCGGTCGGTAGGTACGGGTCTCCAGGCGGGTGTGAGCTAACTTCAGTGGGTTGCGCTTGGCACGGATGGACTCCTCTAGGTTACGGATATCCGCCTCCATCTCAGCTATCTCTTCCTTTGTCTGCGATAGAGAAGAATTGAGTTATGGTGATGGGTTGGTTTCTTGGTTTACAAACAGAATTTATTTCAAACTATATTTCTTTAAAATTTGGACTGTACATGTTTATGCCTTTCAGAAAGTGTCTGATTGAAAAATATTCTATTGACTTTATCTATTTCTTATTTATTTGACTTTCCATATTTAAAAACAAAACTCAGGAACCGACAACGGAAACAACGTTCCTCTATGAAACCGGTTCCTCAAATTCAAAGAAACCAATTACGTAATTAGAAATGAAACGAATGTATGATGCAACTATGGGCTTTCTTTGCCATGAATACAGCTAAATCTATGATTCCTGTGAATGAAGACATGTAAATTTTACACGTAACTGTGACACAAAATTCCATCTCATGTATACTTACATTCTTCTGCTGCCACTCCAGCTCCTTCTTTGCCTGGTCAGTCTCGTGAATCCTCTTGCGGAAGGCAAACTCTGAGGCATTACGCTGGGCCTCCAGGTCGTTGGCAGTCTAAGGAACGAAGGAAATTTTTTTACGTGTTGGCGGCACACTTTAAGAGTAGCAAGATGCATTGTGAGTCATATGTCAAAGCTCCTAACTTGTTAACAGTTCTTGTCTAGACCATGCCTGATACATGTCCGGACAAGTTTTGTTAATATCTCAGCCTCTCGGGTGCTTCAACTTTCCCACTATATTTCCCACTGTGCACGAGCAGTTAAACTATCAAAAAGCTTATTGGTCAAAACCATTGGGAACAACTGGTTATTGTGTTCACCTGTTCGAGTGTGGCCTGCATGGCCTCCCTGAGCCTGTTGGAAGCCCTCATCTCAGCCTCAGCACGGTCCTTATTGTACTGGCTAAACTTGTCCCACTCCTGGGGTGTAGTGCTCCTGAAATCACATTTAAAAACGCCGTAAGAAAAGATGCAAAGTGATTGTGACAACATGCATAAACATTCTGGATTCTCTGATGATTCCTTGAGGTTCTAAGTAAAGAGCTTTAATAGACTTCTTTACAAGATAGAAATCTCACAAGCTTCATTGACACAAAACAACATGGCAATACATTTTGGAATGTTTAAAAGAAAAGAAATTGCAAAGACAAAGCACTACACACCCTTTTGGCACTCTGGTGGGGTTAGGTTTGAAGGAGATGCCGGGAGAGTCATTGGTGAGGTGGTAGACCTCCTGGTCAATCCCTAGAGCCTCAGACTTGTCCCTCAAGTCTGCATGGAGCTGCTGACGAGCCTCCTGCAGAAGACTGGAGAAACAAAAAGGTTAGGATGCTGGCGTTTAATTCATACACTGATAAAGTTGATATTATACAAATTCCATACTTGTTTTGAACAAGCAAACAAAGTGATAAACAAAATGATTGACAGCTCACCATATTTGCTCGAAGGCCTCATCAATCTTCTGTTTCAGTGCCTTCTTGATACCTTCAATCACTTCCACTTCCTGTTAGAGAGAATAAATGGAAAGAAAATTAAACATAAAATGCATTAGAGTCCATTCCAAGACACCATGAGGGTTTTTAGGCGATATTTATAATTAGTCTAAATTATTTTGAATAAAAGAATATCTGAGCCACAATAATTAAATTATTTTCAAAAAATTGACTAAGAAAATACTCATTTATTTGAATTTCTTTGAATATTTTAGAAACATTTTGAAAGTAACTGTACAAAAATATCTTTATTCAGAATAATTGTGAAACCTCTCTGTGATTATTTCACATTTACAAATATTTACAAAAAATGGTAAACCTGGCCAAATGGTAGAATTAGTTTATTGCCCCCATAAAAGTAAGCCCTATTGTTGCATCTGTATATTTTTAGACTTCACTGTTGGGCACTGGTGGATCCTTTGTGGTGGGCCATTGTTGCATGGCACCCAACCATACTTTGCAAGGATATGTGAATTGCTATCTTCCCAGCCCACCGAACCATTTACAAAAAATGGTAGAAAATGGTAGAAAATGGTAAATAATGGTAGAATGCTGTTATCATTATTTAGAAACCATTAGAAGTATCAAATTTCACACCATGAATATTTCCAAAGTTTTACAGGACCAGGGAAATATTTATAAAGTTGAAACAGTGTTAAAAATATTTCTTAAGTATCAAATGTCCTAGACATATAATTACAAAACTTTAAAATCAATTCTAAACAATGGCAACAAACATCCGCATGGTGTCTTGGAATGGACTCTATACATTTGATTTGATAAAAGCACACGAATTTTGTCCTGTTTGACTAAAAGTTAAACAATGGAGAAAGTATTCTGAATCAACACAGTTTACACAGATGTATTTTTAGTGTATTACAAATAAACAAAAATGCTCGCTATTTCCTAAAGACATAATGATATAGCAACTTAGCAACATTGGTTGCATCCACACCTTACACTAGTATGAGGCTGTGCAAACCTACCTTGTGAAGCTCTGCCTCTACGTTGTCCCTGACAACATCGATGTCTCGTCTTCCCTCCCTCAGAGTCAGGTTCTCAATTGCAACATCGAGGGGCAGTGCCTTGGCCTGGAGAGAATGCTCTGTCTCCAACTTCATCCTCTCCAGAGCATCGATCTCTGCATCACAGTCTCTAAGGGTCTTCTCCAGGGTCTGCTTCCATTGGTCGATGTCGCGACACCTATCAGACAGACGCGTGTTGTTGTCGTACTGGTCCCACCTCGTCTGGTTGTCGGTCTCGTTGCGGAGGTTGCGCGCCTCCTGGCGGATCTGGTGCGAGGCATCGCGTTGTCTCTCAGCATTTGTAGAGATGGTGAAGTTGGAGGTGAACCAATCAGGAGGGTTGTACCGTGTCACTGGCTTCTGACTCAGGGTAGCCATGGCTTCAGAATTCTGTTTTCAAATAGCAGCCTGGGTAAAACATCATGATGCTGATGGTCAGTGCGGGGAAATCAACTACAGTTAGACCATAGCATGTCCAGGACAAAACATACAAAAACTCACCAGGGGACCAAAATCAACTACCTTCACCTTTGTCTCCCCAACACCTATGCACATACATATTTTTCATGGAGGTAATAAGACCTAACACAGAATCAAGTAATGAAAGCCTAGTGGGAAAAACAACAAAATTACTCCATTGATTTTGTAGATATATTTTTATCTTTTGCCATCAGTCATTCCTTCCAGCTGATCTGGGTGAACCACTAAATGCTTGTAATGTAATTAGGGTATCCAGGCAGACAAGGCAAAACATTCAGCATTTGGTAATATGTTTCCAAAACAACTCATTGACAAACAACAGAAAACATGCAGCACAGCAAACATTGTAGGTCTACCTTAATATGGACAACTTCTCGTATTTCATCTGGTTTGGCCACCTTTGGGAGGACAATGGTACTTGCATGCTTCAAATCCTGACTGGTGTCTTGTTTTACTTTAGGACACATTATATGGGAGTAATCTCAGTAGATACCAACTGGATACAATAAACCAAGTGTCTAGCTACGTGTCCAGCGGATACCAATATCCAGGGAAATTCAATGACAGGTTTTCTTTTTGATGCAGTATTTTGGTAGTCTGGAAACAAAGGCTAGGATAAGATGATGAGACAACTAAATAAACAGCGAGGGTGTAGTGATCCTTGGTGACCTGTAGGCTTGTAGCTGGGACCCTTGTCTGTCAATGTTTACCAAATAAAACATCTGTAAACGGAGCACCCTTCTCTAGAATGTTTTCTAAATCCAGATCCAAAAACCACCAAGTGTTCGGCAAACTCTCACCACCTGCGGGCTGAGTAGGGCGTGAAGCGAGTGTTTGGAGTCTTTAGGTTTTGACAGCATGTTATGTCTGACTACTAGTACCTATCGTCTGGGCAACAAATAAAACAACGATAAAACAAAGCTTTGCTTCGGAAATGATACCAAAACATTTCACCGTGGACATCCTTGGCCATGAAATAGAAAACAACAATAACACATCGTTTTTGTAAGGTAGCTATGGCCTTAAAAGAGCCTATACCATACAAGACAGGAAAGCCACGGGTATGCTTGACAACGTTTCAACCTTTCGGTGCCATCACAGGAGGTACGTGGCAACATCAGCTCGCGATCGTGGTTTGTAGAAGAAGAACTCCACTACAAAAGCCCAATTCGTTAACTCTCTGCCATCAGAAAGAAACAATTTGAAACAACCCACTTTCTTTGTACGGAAAGGACCAAATAATTCATGCGTTGGATGAAATATCAACGAAGAGTTTTAGGTAATCGTAGACCGACAGCAAGCTGTTGTGGAAACATGCAACAAGGTAGGTAGGCACCGGCTACAGCTACACCCCTCTCGGCCTCAGGAAAAGAATCACCGGCAAGGTACTAGATCCTCTTGGCTGGCAATTTTTTGCTGTACCATAAAAGAAGTAAGTAATCAAGAGCCTCTCTATCCCAGAAAATAGTGGAACCCACCTGGTAAAGCGGTCCTCTGCCGGTTTCAATGAGCGCAAACTGTTTGTGTGCTGCAGTGCCTAAACAAGGGCAGTTAGCGTCTCCGTTACTAAGGAATACAGGAGGGGGATTCCTGGCCTTATCAGAAACGTGCTGTGATTGGTTTACGCGAGAAGACCTACCAATCACAATCGCTGTTTTATATTCTGCTTGGTTACCAGTTACTATGGAGATGGAAACAAGAGACGATACAGTCCCATCATGCACCAAATCTCGTTAGGGCCAAATCTCACGAGATGTGTGCAAAGGACGAGACTAGCAGACCAAAGATGGCGAAACCCGGAAGAAGTTTCACCACATTGTTGTTTTTTGTTTGTTGTCTATTGTGTTTGTTGTTGACACGAGGACAGAAAGATGAGAGAATGGTCAGTGAGAGGATGATTATATCAACATGCTTATCTGTGGCTCAGAAACCTATGTTGTTGAAAGATGTTAACGTTATGCCTTGTTGCAGGACGTAGGACATGACATTTATTTTTGCCACATATCAAAGATTTGATTGAGAGAAAGCCTTGGAGTTTTGAAAGTTGAGGTGTTGTTTGTCAACTGATATGAATTTGATGCAGGCCTGGCACGAATACATAAATAACAGTTGTCATTTGGGCCCCTCCAATCGCATAAAAAGTGCATCGCTAAAAAGCAGTACTTGAAATATCACCAAAACAATTCAATTGCATTGCATTTCAAAGGCAAAGGACCCTAGGTTGTTAACAGTTTGATTTGCATAGCAATGACCAGACATATTTTGTTTATGTCTCTGGGGCCTTCACCTTTGACATATTACCCACAATTCCAGTCACCGTGCATGCATTCTTGGAAGTGTGAGTGAGCTTATCAACGTTTTGATTTTACTTTAGTCCATCTGTCATCTGAGTTCTTGTGGCAGCCCCCTGGCCGATGATGGTAAGGTGTACGGGATGTGTCAGGGCAGACATGGACTACAGGTGTGGGGAAGGTGCTGTGTCAATGTGACGGAAAACACTCACAACTTCACTGTTGGGTAAGATTTGTATATAGGTAGCAATTGATGTGAAAATTTGCCATGTAATGTTTACTCAAGCAACTGGATATGATTTGAGAATTGGTCCGACATTTCTTTCTGTGACACTTGTTGTGGTAGGTAAAGTAAACTCATGGGCAACAGATCAGGAGACATCTAAAGGGACATGAATGCCCGTTATTGTAAAACAGATCAGCTGTCGTAATTCTACACAATCTGTACTCACCGTAGCCGGACTGCTCAAGTGGATAGTGGTTGGTTGGTTGGATAGTTTGTGCACACGTGCAGGGGTCGGTTACATAGCAAGTCCTCCATATGCTACCTCTAAGGACCCAGGTAATTCTAAGGTATTGTGTAATTAGTGCCTGAATTTAGTGTAAAGCAAAGGCAGCATACTGACTTTATCGTAAGACACAGCAACCGACATCCTGCATTTTGCCTAAAGCATTGACAGACCCCCTTCAGGGGTTGTCACCAGTTAGCATGTTAAATGTATGACTCACAAGTCTCAAAATGTGATAACATCAAAAGCAATCATGACAGCTGTATTTGAACATGATGTTGTGTTACAACTGAATCCTGACTTTTCATATGTCTGAATAGGTTGGACCTTAGTGGATGCAACATCCATGATGAATTCTTCCAGGAGTCACCTCTTCTCACACTAACACATCTTCAAGCACTGTGAGTATAGCTGCCTGTGCTTCCACAAGGATGGCTTGGGTTATTATATTGTTTTACAAAACTTCTTTTGATATTTTCATGTCTGTACTTTTGTGTCAACTTCAACATTCAAGAAGACACTAACTTGTATCCATCACTAAGACGCTGTTAATTTTGTAATTCAGGGTGCTCGACAACAACCCAATTACTGTGCTATCAAGTGAAGCTGTTGCTGGTCTGACAGAGCTTAATTACATGTAAGTAACTATGCAGAGGCAAGCTACATTTGAATTCAGATAGTCGCTTTTTCAGTGTACTTGACAAGGATGCTTTATTTTGAACAAACAACCCAGTTACGTAGTGCTTATTCACCTGGGTTTGTTAATAGAATCAACCTTTTCAACCTATCTTGCAGCTATATTTGTGACCTAAAATGAGTCAGACAGATGTACCTCAGTCTGTGAAAACAAGAGATATTAGTTTCTGCCTGTTTGTCTTGGTGTGTGTCTGTAGTTCTTTAACTATTTGATGTGAGTTGTATCCAGAGACTGGCAGCATGGGGTTGATTTGACCTGGGTCCAAAGTCCCAGGAGGCTTGCAGGGAAAATAGCATACTACAGAATAAGCAAGAAATTCACGATAAAGATTGAAACAAGAAATTCACAAAAATTTTCAATATTTCAAGGAGGTATGAGATGTTCTATTTGTTGGAATGTCTTTTTTATCTGTCCCTCCTTGAGTCTGTACAATTGTTCATTTATTGACCTTTTATGTGACAAAAAGAAAGTCTCATACGTCTTTCATGGCAGGACATAAGTTTAGTGAGATTTAGTTTTTTTGTAACATTTATGTTGAACTCATCTTTTTGTTATGCTATGCCCCTGTAGATCTGTACCGACCCATTCCAACTGTTCTTGCCCCGGAGGTGAGGAGGCTTGGAACCACCTCATCAGATCAGTCAACACAACATTGTGTTTGAAACAGACTTCCACATGTACAAGATACAATGGTAATATCCATGCTAAATACTCCATGCTAAAGTTAAAACATTAGATATATAGATAGATAGGCCTAATGTTCATTAAGTTATGGTGGTTGCAAGTCTATTACTTTATTCCACTATTATTTATCAGAGTTCCTCTCGCCATTATCTGCTATGTAGCGAAAGTAGTGAACATTTTACAAAGCACATTTTTCTTTGACATCTCGATTTCTTGTCTTTTGAATTATATTTTTATAGCCTGATTAAATCTCGCTTATAGCAGCCTGCCAAATATCGACCAGCCTCTCTGTAGGGAGGGGCCAGTTACAACCCCGGACAGCAGAGTTGTTACACACTACAATGTAAAACATCTTTCACAACATTGTTATATCATGGGTAAAAAAAAAAAATCAAATTTTCGTTGTTGTGCAAGGGGGGATCTAACCAGTACTGTTCTGTTTGTCCCTCAGAGGCCTGTCCTGCATCAAGTTCTCATTGTGTAGAGGATGGACCAGGTCAGTACATGAAAAAAAAATGATGATTTTCTTTTGTATTGCCCTACACTCTGCACAACATACCATGAATTGGAAATGGTGTCTGTGGGGCCTCTTCTGAAACAGTCCAACACTACCTACTACATTGCCCCCTGTACTCTGAGCAGCGTAGCAAACTCACCACCGTTGAATGCCTTGTACGACAACGGCCTACTGTTTCACTACTGCTCCACGGCTCACCTGACCATGACTCTGTCATCAATAGACAGCTTTCAGAAGCACTGTGTGTGTACATGATATCTACCAAAAGATTCTCTTCCAGCCATGCCACTGTCTAGTAAATTTTAGCTAGTCAGGCATAAGTGTTAGCTTTACCTGCTTTTATTACCTGCTTTTATTGCAACAACTATTCTATTCTATTACTGTATATACATGTTCATCTTGTATTGTATATTTATATGTCTGTGGCCACGATACCAGCCATGCTGCCTAGTGCTCACAGTGTATTGTCTTGTTACAACCTGAATAAAGAAAGAAAGAATTGGAAAGGTTCCCTCAACTTTCAAATCTTGTCGTTTTGGTCGTTTTAATATAGACATATTGTCACATCTCATGGCATAGTATGGCAACGTGGTTCAGTGGAATACTTTCTGATTGCTGTTGTGGTCTTTTCTGGCATGGACCAAAGAAATTGCACAGTGCTGTCTTTGTGATTAGATTACATACATTTGTATGTGTATACTGACATGATTACATTGAAACTTCCAATGTTGTTTTTTCTTCAGGTTTATTCCTCTGCCTCTGTAAGGAGGGATATCATGGATATAAATGTCTAAGACAGGTATGTATCATTTGTCTACATGAATGTGCCCAATGGAGTAGCCACAAGCCTCAATTCTTTTCAAGAGATCTTTTGAAGCCTCCAAAGGCCATTCAACTTTTCAGCCTCTTTCATAAACTTGTTAAAATGCATGTCATTGGGATGGATGTTTGATGTCTTTTCTTTGTCATTCCCCTTCAGGGCACTTTTCCAATGTCAGCCTTCCTGGCAGGACTCGGGAGCAGCACTGTCATACTGGCAGCTGTTCTGTGGGTGCTACTGAGACGACATGTGAAGACTGCATGAGCTGTACTCTAATTACTAATAGTAGCAGTGCATCACTTTCATCCTTGGTCATTGTATGACTTCAATGTCATGAGATGTTAGAGCAGGCTGTGACAAAACCAAAGACACCATTTTGCGTAATATACAGCTGAATTTTGTATGACACGTACAGCTGTCCAAAGAATGCTCTAAGTTTGCTATTGTATGGCAATCTTTACCATCCTAAGCCAAAAATGTTTCCCTGTGGAAAATTTGTGGTACATCATACATGTATGTTCAAAATGTATCTTTTGCACTGAATATTGTAATACAATGTACAGTGAAAATTCCTTGCTTTTTTACTAGCTAGTACTAGTAATATACTAAATCCAATAGTGTTCATCATAATGCCCTTCCCACTGTTAATAAAAGTGAAGAATTCTAAGAGCATGACACTGACCTGTTCAATGTGTTGTTGCATTTATGGCAGTGAGTGCAGTTTATGTTTTTTCGTAAAGAGACACCTGTTAAGCCTTATGAGTACTGCATGGCACCAAACACTACCTGCACTTCCAAATTGATATGGTGGGTGTCTCCTCTCCCATACCACTGTATTCTTAATTGTCAACACAGTATCTTAACTCTAAAATTGACTTTCAGGAGCATAACATCCACCTTTCACCCACCTGTCTAAAATATGTCTAATTCAAGAACATGCCTGTTTATGTATCCCCTGCTCTTGTGAAATCTCTGTATTTATTTTATTGGTTCATCACTTCTTGTTGGATCACTCTTAGCCTCAACATGTTCTCTCTGCCCATTCATCACTAACGAATGACAAACACATGATACAATGAGGTCTTTTTGATCTTTATTTCCACTCATCATCCATTAAGCACGTCCCGATGCTTCAGATGTCATGTTCCATCTCAGGGTTAGACGTTTTTTCCTGATGGATGTGTGCTTGTTGGATGGAGAGACACGGGAGTGGTACAGATCTCTCAGTGCTTGGACTTGAAGTACTCGTTCATCACATCCAAGGCCTGAGTCTCCTTCCCATAGTCCTGTACAGAACACAAGAAATAACACATAGGTTTAAGGTACCGTTTTTGTTATATGCAATGTGCATCAATCAATCCATGAGACTTACTTTTTGTTGTTTAAGTTCCCTTTAGCCAACTTTATTAATATGTATCCTACTATCTCATTTTTGCACAAGTCTTCCATTACTGGCATTCTCATTTCAGACCATACTTTTCAACTTGGCAAGCCCCTCTCAAGATATTGCTGAGACAAGATGGAATAATCTAGAACAGCAAGTATTGGGTACATGTCATAATGAAAAACTTCCTACTATGCAAGTTTTTCTGAGACTGCTGTGTAAAAAGGGCTGGCAGTGTTGGCACCATACCCAAGAGGTCTAGACTACAAGGCAGACTTAGACTATTCTAAATTCATCTACTGTCACTGTGGTTTTGTTACATGGTAGGAGGAAAAAGATTTTCAGTGTTACATGTATAAACTCGCTGTCAAAATAATTCTGCAGTAGAGTAGTCACATTAGGCAGACGTTTTTGCAGAGTCAGGAATTCACCATGAGAGGTGACTGCGAACATAAACCACTAAGAAAGTTTCAAGGTTCACAGTACTCCATTTAAAACCCGATGACCATACCCAACATCTTTAAGATCCTATAAGAGAAAAGAGGATATCTCCGGCTGCAGGTCACGATCTTGTGATTTCTCTGCTCTTTGATGTGAACCAGACCTGACAGGTTAATCCTCTTCCACTCCAAGCCCAGGTATCTATACTAATTATCTGTGGAGTAAATTGAAAACTTGCTATGCCAGCTGCATACACACAGCTCTATCCAGGCATAGGAAATTACCTGCAAAGATGGAAGGATGCGGGTAGCATAACTTGAAAGAGGGATACCCTTTTAAACTGATTTTTGCCATGCACGTAAGCGTTTCAAAATTATAAGTAAACATTCTTAGGTAAAGGATCACAAAAGGAACAAACATCCCCAAGAAGAACACTAAAAATGCATACATTAGATAAGATATGCCACCTTTCAAACATGTGGAAATACCTGATCCTTGAAAACATATCAGTCGCGATATAGACTAGCAATCTACGTCTCTGCTCTTTTGAAGAGGAAATTAGTTCCTCACTTTTTCCCTATGCTTTTTGGGCAAGCATTCTAAGTTGATGGCTCAGATTACAGCATTGGTCTCTGTGGTAATAGGTTTTGTGAGGATGGGATGTGGTTTCTTTGATGAAGGGTGAAAGAGAGACAGCCAGCTTTACAGGGTTGGAGGACACTCTCTGATATTGTACTGATGGGATCATGGCAGCCTGATGGAAAGAATATCTTTTGGATTTGCTTCCATCTTTCCTTTCTACAAGATGGCTCTCCACAATCTGGACTAAAAATGAATGAGGAAAAAAAACTTCCCAAGATGTATCATTTACAGAACATTGCAACAGTGAAGATTTTGACTTTCTTACAATATTTTCCTACCACTTAAGAAACTTGTAAACATCTTTAAATCCCTCTTTTGGATCAAAACATATTTAACTTAAATGAAGAATGCAAACTGAGTACAAAAGAAGCTTGGAATCAAACACTGTGCTGACAGAAAGTATAAATTCCCTACTGCTCATTTTGCAGAGAGACTTTCAGTACAAAACAAATGCTCCTGGAAGTTTAGAAGATGGAATTCCCAGGATTCTTGATGCCAAGTGCATCATTTCCCATATGGACAATTTTTTCTACCTGAGCGACCACATAGACCTCATTTCTCCATTACCCCGAGTCAGCCATCCCACTGCCGGAGTCATTCCGCATGACCCCGCTCAGAAAGTGGTGGTACTTCAACTTGGCCTCATCATGAACCACGACTGGAATACAAGCAGTCGTGCCGTGTACCTGACTTCAGACAATTAGCTTAACAGATTTGAAAACTACATGTATGCTCACTCACACTTCTTGGCAGTCCGAAAGTAACTAGAAATAGTAGATTTCAACTCTAACTCTGTTTCAGAAAACAAAGCACACTTGCATAAAAGTTAATTGTGTTTTGTGAAAAGACATTGTAATATTGTTCAGTTGTAGACATCTATGGAATAATTGAACTGAGGAAAAGTACCTACTGAGCTCCTTGACAGTTGTTTTTCCAGTATCGAAACAATGGCCACCAGGGCCCCTCCCATATTTCCTGGGTGGGTAGGTATTAATCTACAGGACCCAATTCCCTTGTATGGCAAAACCAATTTTCACGCTGGAATAACTAGTAGGGTTCTCCAGGTGACAAGTCACTTCTCAAGTCCACCTACATGGAAAGATCCATTCTTGAACCTGCTAGTGCCAGATTTTATAGCCTCTGCAATTTTCAACAGGAAGCTTGCCCACCTATCAAGCAAATGCATTATTTACATAGTCATCACAAAAGTTTTCAAACCATGTACGTGAAGTTGTCACAGGAAAATTGTGCATGCAAATATCTGATGTAAAAACAATAGAACACTTACATTTTGTATTGTTGGATTTCCACATGGATATTATATGTTTATATGAGTTTTACTGAACTGAACTGAATATGAGTTTTGATTCAACGGCATAGACTTATTGTTGAAATAAACAGTGAGAAGTACAGTGTCAGGGCTAGAAATGTTTTTTTCTGCATACTGGTGCGAGTAACATTGAAAATTACCCGCACCAGACAAATTTTACCTGCACCAATCTAAATTTAGGAAATTGCATAATCATACTAAAATTGTTCAGTAACCATTGCTATCTTTCTTTTATACTTATAGGTGGTAACAGTCAATGCAGCTAATAACAATCCTTATACACGTAAATTATACGTCGATGTAGGTTAGACATCCAGGTAATAAGATACGCCAAAAATAGTTACTCAAGCAACTGGATATGGTTTTGAAACGGTCAGACGTTTCGGATAGAATCCACTATCCTTCATCAGTGACACTGAAGAGATCTGGAAGATCTCATACACTATAGGACATTTATGTATAAACCCAGTACATGGACCAGTGCAGGTAGACATCAGAAATACCTGCACAGCTTCAACTTTACCTGCACTAACCTGCATATGCAGTTGGTATGTCGAGCCCTGGGTGTACTTGGACATTCCTGTGGTTTTCACTGTTCGGGAATAGTTTCTAGCAAAGTAGACCATACATGGTCAAGAAATGACCATTAAGTGCCCCACCGATTAATTCTCATGTGTGCTCTCCCTCTCCCTCCCCACAACTTTCTTATCCTCTGTTTCCTGAAGCTGCATTAATGACTGACGATAGTGGTGATCAATTCAAACCAATGTAACTCCTGTCTTCCTCTATAAAATCAATCAGATGTAGAGTTTTGTTCCCATCAAAGTCACCACCAAGGGCGATCTACATGGAAACACTCACAGGAACCGACAGTGATTTATACAGAATATCCTGCCACCTGCAGGAGCTTTGTTTATGTGACAAAGATAATTTGTGTAAAATCTCAGCTACCATATATCCAATATATGCTGAGCTCAGCAGGTGGGAAGAAAGGGAAAATAAAACGATTTGTTTCCTCTAATATAGAGGACATACCTCTAGGGAAATAACTGTCAAACTTCCCAAGTAAGGAAAACGTTTCTAAATCACTTACACGGGGATTTAGCAGCGTATCCTTCATTTCAGGACCTCGATCTGTTTCTAAAGACAAATGTTTGGTTGATCCGTGAAATGAAACGAAATCGAGAAAGCCCACACATATTTCCCTAACATTTTCTTCAGCGGTACATCTACTAGTCAGATCCGACTTTCATATCTTTTCCTATATATAATATTACAAGTTTTATGATAATCTGTGGTAAAACTGCAATCAAGCCTTCAGCTCCATACTTGTTTCCAGACCACCAGGAGAGACTGTCAGTACCGACGATTATGAATACGGTCTATCATTATCAAGTAAAACTTACAACTTACAAAGGACCATTCTACATAAAAACCAATGTGACCACTTTTTGGTACCGGTAGTCCCTTTCACAATTTTTCCCATTGACATAAGCATCGAGACTCATGCCTACTGTTAGGGGTGGGTACCGGTACAGAAAATTCAGGTCCAGGTCCGGTTCAGGTCCAGAGGATTAGGTCCAGGTCTGGACCTGAACCTGGACCTGATTCAGTATGTAAGAATTTGTGTATGGACGATGCTGAAAACAATGGTTCATTTCGCTACAAAGAAATCTGTTTTATCTTCACGGAGCCTCAAAACATTCTGCAGGAGCAAGTAAAATTTTATGCTGACCTCTATGCGTTCGAAAATCCTCCCATGTCTTTAGACAGTGAGGTATTCTTACCCTTTTTTCCAAAGGCGACCCCCGTATTATCATCTGGGCAATGTAGCAGTTGTGAAGGTTTGATAACTGAAAAGGAATTGAAATTAGCTGTCGAATCTTTTTCTAGTGGAAAGTCTCCAGGTCTTGACGGACTCCCTACTGATTTTTATAAGACATTTTTTAATATCTTAAAACAACCAATGCTAGACTCATTCAATTACTCCTTTCAGGTGGGGCATCTGTCTGAATCCCAAAACATTGGTCTCATTTCTCAAATTCTTAAACAGGACCCTACTGGACAAGATAAAAACCCCACTATTATGAAAAACTGGCGACCTATAACATTACTAAACTGTGATACCAGAATTTTATCAAAGTGCATAGCCTTGCACATGAAAAATGTAATCTCAAGCCTGGTTTCATACGATCAGACAGGATTTCTACAAGGACGTAATATAAGTGACAATATACGAAAAATATTAGAAATCATAGAATATTATGAGCTTAACGAAAAGCCAGGCTTAATTTTTATTGCGGATTTCCAGAAAGCATTTGATAAAATAAGACAAGACTTCATTCTCAAAGTGTTAAGATATTTTGGATTTGGAGAATCCTTCCTGAATTGGATAAAGATCTTATATAAAAGTGCGGTTAGTAAAGTAATTAACTATGGGTATATCTCTGAATCATTCCCCCTCACCCGTGGAGTTCGCCAGGGCTGCCCACTTTCTCCTTATCTTTTTATTTTGGGTGTTGAAATACTAGCAATTAAAATCAGAAGTAACAATGAAATAAAAGGTTTAAATATTCATGGCATCGAAACAAAAATCTCTCAATATGCAGACGACTCCAATTTTCCACTCGCTCCAACCCTTGGCTCTCTTAACGCCCTTACCAGCGATTTAGATCTCTTTGCGTTGCTGTCTGGTCTAGTTCCTAACTTTGACAAGTGCGCTGTACTTCGTATTGGTTCTCTAAAATATACAGACTTCTATTTACCCTCTCCTCTGCCCATTCGATGGACAGATGGACCTACAGAAGTTCTAGGTATCCATATTCCTGTAAACTTTAAAGATATTGTGTCAATCAATTTTGACCGAAAATATATGAAAATAGATAAGATTTTGAATCCCTGGAAAGAAAAAGCACTGTCACTCATGGGGAAAGTCACACTGGTAAATACACTTATAGTTTCACAGTTTATATTTTTATTGAGTTCGCTCCCGTCTCCATCGTCAGCTTTTTTCGACAAATATGAAAAAAAGATTTTTAAGTTTTTATGGCGTGACGGACCCGAGCGAATTAAGCGAAAGACAATATATAATGATTATGATCAAGGTGGATTAAAACTTCAAAATCTGCGAGCTGTCGATCTCAAACTGAAGGCCGCCTGGGTGCCAAAACTACACAAAAACGAAAATTGGTTTTGTTCTAAACTACTGTCCTTCTCTAGTCCTGTTCTTAGAACCAATACGTTCCCTTTTGCACAGCTTAAAACGAATGACTTCGAAATTTTGATTAAAAAAGTAGTCAGCCTGTTTTTCCGACAGGTTATACAAAGCTGGTTGAAATACCAACTACACCCCCCAGAAAATAGCATACAAGTCAAACAGCAACTCCTTTGCTTGAATTCACATATTTGCATAAGTGGGCGACCCCTTTTCTCCTCAGCCTTCCTCAATAAAAAAGTACTTTTTGTAAACGACATTATTGACGCTGAGAATAATTTTTTATCTTTTGACAATTTTGAAGTCAAATTCGGAGATGTCTGTACAGCTTATCAGTATCGTCAACTTTTGTCAGCTATTCCTCCTCAATGGAAACATTTTCTAAGACAAAGCTCCTCAGCTGAGCTACGTGTTTGCATCCCTGCCTGTAGAGATGTAACCTGGCTACAAAGTAAAAATATTAATAAATGCCTATATGCTTTCTACATGAATGAAGCCAGATTATGTGAAACTTCAGACAGGATACAGTACACGTGGGAAGATTATTTCAACTGCCCAATACCATGGCAAAAGGTTTATAGCCTACCTTATAAAATTTCCATTGACTCTAGTGTTTGCATGTTTCAACATAAACTATTATTCAAATACTTGACCGTGAACAAGACCTTATACACTTGGGGTTTGAAGGAGTCGCCCATATGTGAATATTGTAATGAAGATGAAGAAACAGTCTTCCATCTCTTTTTTCATTGTAGAGTTGCTACACGTTTCTGGATGCAAGTAGAAGACTGGTTTTTCGTCAATACTGGGGAACATTTAAATCTAAACCTTTTCAAAGTTATTTTTGGTGATTTGAATTGTCGGTGTCCAGTTTCTGCCAATATAATTGTCCTTCTTGGCAAACACTTTATTTTCAAGAACCGTCAACACTCTCTTAATCTACAAGCCTTTATTTCATATATGTCATACTTCCATAGGCTAGAATATATTATAGCAAAAAGGATGGATAAGATAAAAGAACACTTTGGTAAATGGGGGAAAATAGCTTTATCGTTAAAACATAGTGAATAACATAGTACAATTTCTGTTTATCATTTCCTTGTTATATCCATTTGTGTACACTTCTATAAGTTATCCTCATTGTTCTCTGGTTTTATTTATTTTTTGTGTTCCACATGTCCTTTCAGTAATATTGCTTTATGTATGATTGTTACATGTGTATCTTGTATTTGAAAAATCAATAAAAAGATTGAAAAAAAAAAAAAAAGAAATCTGTTTTGTGGAGTATTCAAATCCCACTGGCATTTTAAAATCCTACAACGGTAACTGCCTCAGTACGATTGACTGTAAAACTCGGTAGAAATGACTATAGACTCTACTCTACTTCGCTCTTGTTATTTTCCTCGGCCGGTAAGTCCCCAAACGTGTGAATGCGTTATCAAATAATCTGTTCATTTTCCAACAGGTCCAACGTCTGGTCCACGCAATTTTTTCAGGTCCGGTTTTTCTGGACCGGTCCAATAAGAAAAAACGGTTTTGTACCGGTACACCGTACCGGTACCCAGCCCTACCTACTGTGATTACCTGTCCACACAGACCAGATTTTCTTGGTCCCGGGTGGTCTTATTGTATTCTCCAAGCAGAGGTTGGGATGCAGAGACAGTAGACAGTAGGGATCCTCAGGAGGGAAGCGAGCCAGTAAAAACCCTGACTACTACTCTCTCTGCGAACCAACCTCTGCTTGGAGAATAGTCCTCTTGGGCAGTTTTGACTAATGGGAAGAGATGAATAATGGGATTTCTTCTACATTGTATTAGGATAACAGTTTGTTGTAACTTACTTTCTTGTTACTTACTTTGGTTCTAAGACTGAGCCTCTAACAATCTGGCCCTGGCTTGTTGCTTTGTAGGAAACCCCTCTTTCTGCCTCCAACAATAAAAACACTGGCCACAAACAAACTTAACATGGATGGCACAATAGCATAACAGCCTGAACTCAGGGGAAATAAACCAATTATACATGGGATGTAATGTTTTAATGCAATTAGTGTGGTATTAGACTGTTCAAGCCATTTAAACGTTCCTTTGAAATACCAAAATTCAAACTGAGCCATGTACACACACAACATGCTAATTGAATAAAAACAACAAAATCATTAAGCAACAGAGAAATGAAACTTCCTTCTATTACAAAGCAACAATGGTAAAATGATTTTTCTATTTCAGAAAATGGGAAACAGCAACCAGCCCTTGTGATCATAAAACTTGGATGAATTATGACCTACATTGTTTAAACCAAGAAAAAAACTACCCTTGCACTAAATCTCTCCAAAGTCTCAAACTGTTTATACATAACATCAAAACCCAGGCACAGCCACTGTCTATGAATTATGCAGAAACAACTGCATTAAGACCATTCTTCCTTGAAGCAATGACAGCATAATATTCTTTAACGACATAGCTTCCAGGATTCAAACTAAACTGACAGGAAGTAATATTGTTGGCCCTGAGGAAAGCATGAGGTAGCCATGCAAAGATTCTTGAACCCATCACTTTCCTTCTGTGAACAAATTTCCAAATCAGCGCGAGGGGGAGAGAAGGTGAATGCCCTTGACTGCAATATTGACACCACTCAAACAAGAAGTTATCAGATTGATGGAGTGGGTTGGTGGGAACCTAGCAAGGGATAACCCTCATTTTCATGACTTTTGGAGTTTTGGTCCATCAAAACATACCAGACTAGGAGATAATGTTGTAATCATAATGTTTATTATATGTTATCCATGATACTGAGCATTTACTATTTTCAGGTTGCCACATTCAGAGTAGCTTATTCTTAGCAATCTCATAAAAAAAACTTCAGTTTTGCAATGCTTGTTCATTTGTTTGTGTGAAAAAAAATATTGATGGTGTAACATGTAAATGTGTAGGTTATTGCTACAGGTCGTTATGATTTTTCCAACTATGTAGAAGTATGACTCAAGTATTAGCATTTTGCAGAAAAGTTTTGTCTTGTCTTACAAGTGAATAATGGGTGAGATTTACGAAAGAAAGCCTGCGGAAAAAGTAACTAATGGCCAAGACATCAACAACATCTGCAGATCAATCCCAGGAGGATATGTATGAAAGTTCAAGTCCTGATGGTTCTTTAAGGAACTCTGCCGAGCGGCCGCATGGGACCATTTAGATCGGGAAGATGCCTGCTGCAGGCTGCAATTTTGTCAATACACAAGTTAATGACTATCTGTCTCCCCCGTCCCTGGCGACAGGCGGGAAATGAAATGGCGTCTGCAGATGAGGCTTGTTGATTGGAGAGGCAGGCCCCTTTGTGCGGCAGTCGGTAATCCATTCTCAGGACACAATGGTCCGAATACCAGAATCCCTTTGTTGGAAAATTGGGGTGGTTACCGCACTTGAACGTGACATTGAGATGAATACAAACGTCATCGCCATGAGCCACGGAAGATAAATTTTCAATTACCACCGCTTCCCCCATCTCAAGTCTGTTGAATGGCTTAAGCCTGAGGCAGGTAGTTTTAAACCATGGATCTAATTACTGTGCTAAATTATGATGGGCAGATTTTCACACCGATCACCTTTCCAAGGACATCGAAGGATAAAGTAGTCTTGTCTGAAATAACAGAAATTTATCTCGAAATTGATGAACAATCTCTCAAATAGTAGAACTTTCAGCCAAGAGTTTTGCAACCTGTGTTTTTTTTAAAACTATCCAAAATGCAGGTGTCTATCGGTAACTTTGTTCAGGGGGAAATCTTCCTGGTACCATTAAGTTTTCACAGTGATGTCTTCATTGCAAACTTAAAACTACCATACACACCCACACAAACCTTTTCTCCATATTGCGAAATTAAATTTTGCCCCTACTACAGTACATGTCAAAAGCTTCACCAGTACTTGGACATTTCTTTGTTACACCCATATGACTGACTTTATTTTGATCCATATGATAAACAGGTCTGGTTCTTGTGACGTTTTCTGCATTCACTCTTGTATGACTTCAAAGTTTGCTTTCATTTGCCTGACGAATGGCTGTAATGGACGCAGTTGATGGGTAGCTCAGACCATGACCATGGCTAAGAGAGCGTCTGGGTTACCAGACTTGCTCCTAGCCCCCAGACAAAAGACATCATCGTCTTCCTGTTGTCCTGATGCTAGGGAGGATAATAGCCGCAACTGACCTCAGAGCAAAACACTGATGTAGGGATGAAGAACACAGGCCCAAGGGAACAGGCAAATGGACACATAAGAATCCTTACAGTTTGCTGGGAGGTGGGGAGACCTGATGCCTGTCACGATTCCAGCTGATTCACATTTCTCATGGATGTTCAAATGGGATGGGCAGACAGTGACTTGTCTTTCAAGAAAAAGTCTTGCCAGAGGCAACTATATTTTTTAGATGTTTGTCCAGAACTTGGATATCATCATCCTTGCATGTCAGTTTTGCTGGTGAATACTCATTGGGCACCTCTAAACTTAAGTTTTTCAATATCTCACTCCTAATTTTCAACCTCTTCCCAGCTGAAATGAAGCAACAGAGGAAACCATATAAGACATCTTTATTCATATAATAATAATAATAATAATAATAATAATAATATACAGCTATGATGACAGTTATGTTGAAGTATACAAAAGAAAGGTACTACTATATGGTTTGTGTAATGTGGAAGAACATTTGTGGCCCATAACAATAGTATCTCGCTAGCTTTGGCTGCATGGTAATAAATCTAATTTAAAAAGTCCATAGTTATATAGAAAATGCAGGAGACAAAAGTCAGGTCAAATAACACAAATAGAGACAAATTGAACTGTATAACCTGGAGACACTGGCAAAACGGTTTTGCTTTGTATTCCTACAGGTATTGCAGCCTTGATGGGGAAATATGTTTCAGACTAAATTTGAATGAAATGGAACAAGGAAATTGGGAGGAGCCTTCCACCTGCGGAGCAGCCAGAAGCGATTTTTCTTCCGTCTCCAGATGGCTCCAATTTTCAAGTCCATTCTAAAGTTGTTGAAGCAGAGATTGGCGCTCATGTATCACAGAAATGGCCTTCTCTCCATACTCATCCTGATCAAGATTTGCGATACACTTGGCGGAAGCCTCCAAACTGGCATCATGCTGTGTTACTGAGGGCCGGGGATGGAAATTTATTTCATAACATGTTATCAATCATCAGAGGATGAAGACAAAAGAACAAGACACATTGCTTTTGCAGCAACATCTCTGACTTGCATAGACAACTTTCCTTTATCGAAGTCAAGAAACTAGAGAACTTTATCTGCAATAGGGGCAGGTCATCCACCTGACCTGGCTATTCTCAATTCTACTAAATCTAGCAATAAGACCACCACTCCATCACTTTCTTTGTCTGTGATCGACTATGTTGGCACATCATCAGAAGGTGAAGAAAAGTTTAGTTATGAGATCGCTGAAGTTGACTTTAAACTTCAGATTGACTTTGACCTCTATGAAAAGAAGGAGGCAAGTTATATCTGTGCTTTGTTTCTGTTATTGACCAATTCTGACTTTCTGCTTTGAATGTGCATAACACCTTTCAATTTCTACTTACCAAGTCTTTTCCTATTCCAGAATGTTCTATGGCTGAAAGAGTTATGTGAAGTCAAGACCAGAATGGGAAACTCTGCATCACTTCAGTAACATGGTGCAAAAGTTGCCTGCTGTGATTAATGCATGCGGATGGAGACCGGTATCTACACTGAGCGTGCAAAGCTTTCATGTGCAACTGCCTGACAGTCTGTTGATCGCGCTGATGTTTGAAGCTAGGGGAGTGCTTTAGCGAGGTACTTAATCGACAGCTTCTTTTCCCCACAGGAAATTCTACACATCATCTCCGATCACATCAAAATGAAAACACTCAAACACCCGGGCACTTTTACTTTACCTTTTCCAGGCTGAAAGGCTCAGACTCGCCGAGAAGTGCCAGATAAACGATGAAAGCTGGGAATATGGGCATGACGGCTTCGCGTTTCTGCCGCATGAATGTGATGCCATAGGCTACGGCAGACATTTGGATCAACAGTGTTCATCACATACATACACTTTTGTATAAATAGATGCCTTGAAAGGGTGTAAACCTGTGCAGATGGAATGGTACATTTTGCACAGTTCCAAAAAGGCTCAGGAGTCTGTAATTTGAGGAACAGTTGTGAATAATGTGTCTATACTGATGTATATTGAGGCATATTTCATCGAAGAAAGCAACAAAGAATGCTGAAATGTTTATATTATTTGCCCCAAACTTCTACAGTAGCATCTAGACCAGAATAACTAACCATGAATAATAGCCTGAGTTACTCCTCTATGTCATAATATTAGAACAGTTTACCATGAACATAACTATCACATGTGCCCCGTGCAGGCATTCTTGAAAGACACAGTTCCAATTGCTAATGTTCCATTGTTGATGATAAGGGGGCCTTAAGAAGTTCCCGTTGTTAAAATAAGCATACACTATCAGTTTTAATAGAGCAGTCCTCCCCACTGTTTCACACTGCTATATATGGTCACAAAGCTGAACCTGACATGCCCTCTGTAGCTGAAGTCGTAGATATGTGCTGGTATAAAGATATAATTTGTATGCATAGTGCCCTCTTCTAGCTGACTTGTAATTTACCAAAGCTAAATGGAACTATACTTTACAACTCTTTTGCTTAAAACTATGGTAAATCTTTGTGCAAAAGGCCATCAAGTGAGATTACACCTCATAAAGATTTAATTCTACCCAGGACACATTATGTAAATCTTTATAATCTGGACAACAAAGTACATCAGTGGAATGAGTAATTTTGTGGCCACCTGCACACAAAGTTTGTGTAATCCAGATTACGATGCCACCAAAACTCTATGGCCAATGGACCTTTCTACATCAAACATTGAATTTGAAGTCTGTTATCTCTGTCTCTCATAGTTGTTTCACACATAAGGAAATGAATTATTGCTTTTATAAACAGGGGAGCCATCCTTTTGATTATTGGAATAAAAATCAATTCAAACATGTAGCAAAGTCTGTTGCCCTGAAAATGCTGTGACAGACAACCAGATGATAGCATTGCTGTGGCCTAGCTGTTATCGTTCCCTCATTCCTGGAGAAGTTAACGGCAGAACACCATGACGAGCTCCATAAACCTTGATTGCGTTCTGGTTTAAAACTTTATTTAGCTCAAGATTTGCCCGGGGTAATTTGCAACGGCCCAAGAAATCACTTCCTGGTCCCTTGGGGGTTTGCACAAAGGAAGGAAATCACCAGGAAATTATGGCAGGGGACGAAAAGGTTACTGGACGGAGTTACAGAAAATGACATGCGCCAAAGAAAGAAAGGCCTAACTTGGGAAAGTGGATGTATTTCTGCCTTGGGTTAAGCGTAACAATCACATAATAGTTGATGAGGCATTTCTGGACAGATTCTGGAGATATATATACGTATAAAGCCAAATGTTAAGGCTTTTTGAAGATCTATTAAGGGCACATGGTTCTCCCCATGAGAAAGTAGAAACACTCCTTCACTGCTTGAAAGACAGCATAGGGGGTCCAAATCACAGGGTAAGGGGACCCCTTGGCTAAGCTCAACCTCTATCCGATAGAACACACGTCTTTGAATAATGGCCATGCCTTGTTCAAATTCAAGTGATGTGCCAAATGAAGAGTTACTTGGGTTCCTATCTATTCATAAATCATGTATTGTCAAACATGTTGGCAGCTTTCCATACGAGGCTGGGCCAAAACTGATGAAGTCTGCAAGATCGCCAAAGTTACACCCCACCCACCCACCTGTTCTCAACCAACTTCTACATCTTTGTTTAATTACTTTGGAAACTGCTGAATGGATGGACAACTATTGATGATGAGTCTTTTCACCCAAGACATTCCAACTGAACCAACAAGAAAAAGAAATATCTGCATACTTTTACAGTAGCATTTGTACAGTCAACAGAGGTTATCTTGCTGTCGCATCTGTGCAGGGCAGCAGAAGTCACACACAGAAAATGGTGTCAGTAATCTCACTATGTCAAGGTGAGTGCAGGAGTATACCATTACACATATCCTCAACAACATCATACTGCTAACTTTAAGCTTTAGTGCTTTAACTTCTCTAGAAACCTATACCAATTTGATACTACACGGCATCCATTATATGCTAAAAGTTTCACTTTCACATCAAGAAGTGCCACTTAGAAGTATGGCACAATTAAAATAGATTGTTAGCTCAAAATATCATACTGGTTCCAGACAATTACATAGTGTTTTATAAGAAAGTTTGTTCACCTTCAGCTTACCAGTAAGCTCCAGATTCTGAATGATTGTGTACGAATCTTAGAATGAGGATTGGCAACAAAAAGGGTGAGCATTACCTCCACATCTATCCCATTAAATGTCTGGGACGCGAGCCAAAAATGCACTGACTGCCCTTACCACCTAGAAGGTTTGCCATTCATACCCATTCTTCAATTTTAAAATATCAACAGCCGAAAACTTCAAGTTCTATAAGAGTTTTCCTTTTAACTAATTTCTAAGCCATCTGCTATTTGATTATACATGAACTATGATCTGGAATCTTGCAAGGACTTAACTTGTTCATATAATACATGTCATGATCTAGAAGAAGTAATCATCTCTGCATCACAGCTTCTTAATATCTAAACTGGAAATTAGGTATTATTTTTTTTACCAAATGTGCAAAAATATCTGCACTAAGCAGTCAGTTGATTGACACATGAGTGTCAAATAGTGGAACTTCTTTTCTTTACAATCGAAATAGTGATGAAGGGTATACTGGCAAGATCTGACATTAGATGAAGAGACAACTTTACCAAGTGAAATCTCTTGATTCTGATGAAAGCAGAACTTGTTGTATGAATTAAGAACCAGACATAGTTTTACCTTGACCACGACGCAGCTGCAGCCGACCACTTTCCTGGGCTTTCCCTCCCTGTCGATCTTACACAGGCCAGCCCACTCACCAAGCTTTTTGTTGTCATCAACCTGGAACGATAAAAGATACATTCAAGAACTCAACATCTTCTTTATCCAGTGATTTTACCTACCCATGTCATATCTTTAATATCAGCATAAATGACAGTTTCTTTTATTGTCTTTCATTTCTTTTTTTGACAGTAGTTTCAGATTTATGTAGCAACTGGCAAAAATCCAAAGAGGGAGTTCATACAAGGGAGAAAATTGGGTACATGTCATAGAAACAATGCTATCATTATGGTCGTACAAGTTCTTTGTTTTTCCGACATTATACAATCAAGCTGTTGAGACATTCTTATAGTTTATAACAAAAACAACCTACTGACATCCTACTGAACAAAACGGTTTCCTTTTAATCTTTTCTGCAATGTTAGATTCTACTTGTTTCACCAAATTGTCTTGTAGGCTTCTGATGTCAGAAACTACTTTATACCTCCCATCTCACCAGCAAATTGCTCACTACCCGACACATTTCACTATTGCCTCTCCTGAAGTGGGGAGCCAGAACTGCCATTATTATGTTCCCTCTGGGATGAGCAGGTGCAAGCTTTCTGCCCCACAAAGTCACTGCTAATGTATCTGCTGAGATCAGACAAATGATCTACGGCAAATCCCAGCACTTTCCATTTTCCAAGTGTCTCAGCTTTCTTGGAAAGTTGAGCAGGTACAGAACTACTTGTTCCACCACATACACCTCAGGGCACTTGTTTAAAACATCTGTGCAGCCAGGTACACAAACACCAGTGCTTGTCATAAATTTTTCAAGTAAGCCTATAATTTCCTGTTTATTTTCATAGTTCAGTAAATTCTGTTGACTTTATTTCTGCTCATATCTACCTTGTACCTGTCTAGCATAAGTTGCCCAGCCAAAATTTGAAAAACTAAAACGTTTTGGATAATTAGAATACAGGAATTTTTTAACTTAGTAGATGAGAATTTTACACAAGATAAGTGTCTGTTTATGCATTCAACTTGTGTGATAAATCCATGCATGAACTTTTAGTGAACTTGTTATGAGTGGGACTATAGCCCAACAGATAATTCAAGTTCCCAGTGAACTTTAAGTGGCAGTAAAAGGAATACTAATCTCTTCTGAGCTGTAAATGTCACCTGTGCCCTGGAATCAGGAGACCAAAATTTGTGAACAATGCATTATGAATGTCACTTGTCAAGTGTGGAGTTAGTCAAGCAACGTGGCCATCCATCTCACATGTTCCCCAGGGACTTAGCATTTGCATCATCATTACCTGGACTCTGCTTCAAGGTTAATGGTGCACCTTAGGCTGGCTTTACACTGGGTTTTTCCGATTCACCCATTTTTCTGCCAAGATTGGGGCAGCTTTACATATACTGCCAAGAAGACCCGTGGTCCATCATAATTGAGCGAAAGTCTGATTCCTATGATGCACTCAATAAGATTTTGTAAGCTTGTCAGGATCATTAAGATAACTTTGATTGTCTGATTTAACTGCTCGTGACTAAGATATGATTTCTTCTGTGCGCTATCCTTATGCCTCAATGTATGTTGCAGCAACCTTGGCTTCCACCATTTGTATAATGTACACCTCTGTGCTTATATGCTAATCAGCCTGAACCCTGACCTCCAATCACAAGCCCCACAGCTTTGCTTTGTACATGTGCTGAAGCTATCAGGGACTCCTGCCTGCTGAGGCATCGTACTAGCACTTCAGACCTGTAATACCGTAGTACGTGGGATTTTATACATGGTCACAAAAACTGTCACCGGTCCAAATATTGGTATATTCAACATGTAAATTGGGCCTAAGTGGCGTTCAAGGTGCCGAGTACAGGCCAACCAAGCCTCATTGCTAAACTACGTCTGCAACAAAGTTGCTGGAAATACTGTTCCCTCCAGGTATACCAGTAAATTACTAAATAATTCAGACAATATCAGCCTTCTGGATTTGAAGCTGTGGATGGCAGCTGTCACTTAGCTTTCCCCAGGCATAAGCCAGCAGCAAAGCTTCTTGCTCCACTTTGATCATAAATCTCGGATTTGTAACCTAATTGTTATAGAAGACACTGCTTTCTACCAGCAACAACTGAAGTAATGTTATCTTTCTCTTTCATACTGCTGAGCTCCATAACAAAAGATTAGCAGTTGTGCACAAGTTAAAATACAAGAGACTGGTATAAACTAAATGTAGGAAAATAAAGGAAACAATGATTTGGAACATTTTCATTTTGAGTGATTTTACTGTGTTACATATATACATGGAGGTGTGTGGGTGGGGTGCTCAATGCATAATGGACCTCATCGGTTCAGGTTAGTGTAAATTTATCCGACATTTCTATAGCTAGCAAACAGTCAAACGTCTTCTGTGAATATGTATGCTAATTTGAATTAACACATTCCACTGAATGACACATGGTTCAACCTCCACTGATGACACCTGCCAACATCACCTTGACACACATTCTGTGGCAATGGGCTAAGTAACTTTCACAAGGGCATAACCTGACAAGTGTCTCCTGTGTAACATTGAGTAATATTACCCCCTGCTACACTGATAAATATTGCCCAGGAGCCTAGAGTTACAAGTAGGGTCCCTGGCAACATGACGAATACATGTGTAAGCAAAAGGACCTGGCTGGATAATGGAATTTTAATGTACTATAAATGATTCATCTGACTTGTAAAGTGCCGCCTTTGAACTCATAAAAGACTGAGCAACTCAATCCATCAACCTCTCCTTTAATTTTTCATCAGAACCATCCAATAGATGTATCATGTTCCCAACATCCAGTTCTTCTATATGGTCTCATCTTACTCTTCAGCCATTGATATGAACAAATAATGGCTTTTGGACTTGATAAATATTGCATGGCCGATAAATGGATGGACTTGGGCCATTCAAACCACCAAGATGCAGCTTGGAAAGACAACCCAGAGATGGAACAGATACCATGCTAATTAAGCTTGGCAGGTCATATGGGTCAAGGCGAGATGATTCATCAAAGATCAGATACGCTGTGGTTTGCAGGAAGTCACGCCAAAGGTCAAATGGCAAGCTCATTCTTTTGGCTGGACGGAGATGGCCATTTTGATGCCTTGTAAGACTAAAGAGATAAAGTACTTGTGATGATCAAGGTTGTCTGAGTAGCAATCCTAAGATCTCTGTTAGGGCCCAGGTCAGACTTTGGCTGCTTGTGAAACCCATTAGAGAAGTTTGAACTTGCATGATCCCGGCAGGTCTTATTTGGTGGACAGATTAAAAAGTTTAAACTGAATGAACCAAGAAATTCACAGATTCAGGTGCAAAATACTGGTAACCATACTATCCTTTCACATACAGTTTTCTATTGCTTACTACATGTAGATTAGCCAGCAGGGAGATGGTTAAGGTCACCACTGAAGAATTCACAAGTTAAACAGATCAAAAGGATCCACTATAAACTTCACCACCTGTCATAACTCTCCTGTACATCAAAGGACCTCCGTTTCCAAAGTCATCCCACAACGTTAAGACCCTGTACTGTGCGCGCTTTCTCCTATCTGACTGTGAAAAATAGTACTTCTCTGTTGAGCACAGCAGCACTGCACTGAGCCTTAATGTGGTTGTAAGGTGATTAATATCAGAATCTCTTCATCATTTGCTCGTTCATCCATACATTATTTGAACTGTGCATTACTTGAACAGGTAGAACCCAACAGTGATGTATAAGGCATTAACATCTCTGTGCCTAGGCAATATTTCAGTGTCCTTCTGACAGCAGGCCTACTGTCAAGTTAATGCATGCTTTACCAATCACATGCAACATCTAGGGAGTACAGGCAATTATTATTCCTTTCATACTGGGAATGTTCTGTATGTTATTAATACACTAGTTGTCAAAAGTTAAAAACATCATTTGAAGTGAGCACTCTCTAATCTTACCCAATAGTCAAGTGCAATATTCCATACTTGATGGAACTTTTAATAAAACAGGTGACCTGAACTGATGTTTGAATTCTTCTTAGCTACTTCTGCTTTGAACACTCAAGTTATTGGCTGATACTGATAGCGTAAATGCATGGGCAAACAGGTTTCTAGGGAGTGTAGGAAACCCAAATAACCTCATTAGCTGATAGGCTGTACTTCAGAGCCTTCAAACAGTGTTGCCCTTTGAACTGCATCACACTTTGTAGCATTTTTCTATTTGACAAATGATCTAACTCATTCATAAGTTTTGCCAATGGTCACATTACATGGCACTGCATTTCAAATGTAGCATACAGACTCAGTATTCAAAATAATAAAAGCCTATAATATGATTCATGTATATTACTAAACATACCTTGATAAGGTTAATTCCGTGCTCCGCACAGAGAGCTTCCACCAGCTTGACATACATGGGCTCATCACAGTTGTTTGCCAGGACACATAGATGGGCTTGGCGCCTGTGAAGAGAACAGAAATTATAACTTCATGATCAAAGCAACCAAATGCATTGCTTTTTGATACAAATGGGTCCTTGGTGAACACTATGCCCATATACGAAATAACCTGACTGCAAATACTTTACAGGCATGTTGGTTACAAAGCTGCTTTTGACAATGTGATGGCTGCGACTCTGGGACATTTACACTGGTGAATCATTCAGAATCCAACTGGTCACTTTCATATCAATGACTCTTTGTCTACTCCCCTCTTAGTGCAAAATGTTTTAAGCCAAACATATTTTATTCCTTCGTATTAAAAATCATGATGCAGAACAATATGTACCTTGCAGGGATCGAAATATTTTTTTTTTTTGCTACATGCAAAATTGCAAGTTGGCAAAAATTTTACGTGCAATTTGAAAAATTTACATGCAAAATACAACTAGGCGGCAATTGCGACGAGGATATGTAGCTTGAATCGGCGAATTTTGATTACATCTAGTGAAGCTACCGGAGAAAATTACCAGCAAAAACAAGGAAGGAAAAAGACAGAGGTCCATATGTCGTTCTGTCTAAGAGTAGGGTGTATAATTCCTGAGAGTATTTTTTTACGGCCAGGTATTTTCAACATGCAAGATCAGAATATTTTTACATGCGAATCTCGAAAATTATGTGCAAATTGCAAGTTAAGTATGTGTATTTCGAACCCTGCCTTGGCACACCCAATTTCTAGGAATTGACAGACTCAAATTTTAACACTTTGTATTGTTTTTCTCTGATTCTCTTGATTAAATTTCTTTTATTCTAAGATGTCCGAGAACAGTCCACCATCTGGCAACCTTGGCTGAGGACAGACAAAGGTGGAAAACTTATGTTGATGGAAGTGCTGCCCCTACGGTCGGTGAGGCTATGGGACCAGTGAGGTGAGGTCAGAGTCTGAGAGCCAAGAAAATAAACTGGTATAGCCTCTATCACGTTGCCATTGCAACAAAATCAATATTTCTATCATGGTTAATAATAATATCGGTCAAGTTTGAAGGCTTAGCACATGCCTTTCAGGCACCTTTCTGCCTCTTGCACACTGTTTTCTTTTACACATTTCTTTACTTCTCTATGTTTCTTTTGTGAGAATAAATGAAACGTAGTGAACAATATGATTGTCTTTGATTTAAGTGGATCCACTGGATAATTGCTCAATGGGTAACCACAGCAGAATGATAAGCCTACTTGTCGAGAGCTTTGGCAGCCTCGTGCAGCCCCCGTGCCAGTCCATCATGGATGAGAGCATTCTTCAGCACCTCTTGCAGGGCTGTGTTGATGTCCATAGGACCTCCGGATGCTTCACCTCTACAGGACAACATACGCATACCTCACAGTTTAAAATATGTCCTGTCTACACAGTACACTGTGGTAGTTCTTCAAGTCTTAGTCAAGTCCAGAGTTATAGTTCTGTTTACTTCTGTGGTACATTTGGGGACAGTCTTGATACCGGAAAACACAGGAAAACACAGTTAACCACCGGAAAACACCGGAAAACACATGAAGGAGTGTACAATCTACTGAAATACAGTATGTTTTGATGAGTAAACATGACAGGTCGCTATGTTTTGCCACAGAATAATCTACCCATGGCCCTGGAATGAAGAAATCGTCAGAAAATGCATGAGACGACGGGTCGGACCGCCGCCGCCGTGGCGGCCATGTTTGTTTTCATTGCAGAGTACATGTTTGTTTAGCGGGGTCTGATACTTTCACAACAAGACAGCTGATATCTACCGAACTTCAGTGCAAAAATCTGCTATATTATATATATATGAATCTACTCGGATTGTGACAAGAATCTGTTTGCTGTATTTCTTAATAAAGCTTGCTTCTTCTAGCCGTCAACGTTAACGTTACATAATTTTGCACAAGCCGTGAGCACGTCCAGTCCGCCAAATTACAAATAAAGCGGTGTCCTACGTGCTTTCAAGGGTGTATATTCATTCCACAGACAAACATTTCCCTAAGTGGTTTCTCACTAGATGTGGCAATTATACCCAGTATATCAAAGAAAGAAAACTATTATATTGTCTGCTCAATTTCTCCGCGTAGTGTGTACGTTGGGTCAACAATGGCGGTATTTCGTACCCAAGCTATACCGTGATGCTCTAGCGGCCCGACCCGACCCGGGCGGGACATAAAAAATTTGGAGCGCGAAGTTGTATTTGTGTTGAGGGGAGAGTACTGATTCGCAAAATGATCGGGTCAGGTCCTAATATGCCGTGTCTGCATTTTTTCGGCGTAAGAACCTAGTCCCGATATGCTGGAAATCACGAACCAGTGCTTGTGGAAGGCCGCAAAGCCCTAAAGAAGTGAGTGTTTACAAACTGATCCGATTGTAAACAAAGGACCCACGCTGGCTGCATTATGCAGATTGGGGCCCCCGGTAATTGGCATCTCAATGGGAAATATGTAAAAAAAGATAGCCCGACAAGTACGTCAAACAAGAAAGCCCCTAAAAGTTACCGGTGCGTGAAAAAAAAATGATTGTGGGGCGTGAGTGTGACGATGTGTTGAGTGCCAGGGACTCGGATTGATACTAAATAATAAATATATATTTATATTTATCATGAGTGCAATTTCTTATTTATGTTGACGTTCTTGATGAATGGCAAGCATTATCTTATTTAAAAAAAAAACCTTCATGTTGCTGTTTCCTTGTTAAAAGGATTTCATTACTTTGTACCTTAGAAGAACGGCTGGACGGATTTCTTGGAGGTATGTATGCCTCGAAATCAGCTTTCCCCTATTGTCCCATAAAAAGTGGTCCCAAAATAAGTTTTATTGACACAACGAAACTACTGTACATGACTCGAACAAAGTTACTATACAAGTACAGATACACAAAAGTCAATACAATGACAAAGGGGCGATAACAAAGTACAAAGAATATATGTATACTAGGGTTTCCATTTAGTTCACTTTACCTACTCGGTAACGGCATCTGCCTTACATGCTAGTAGCTTTCGAAACACTTAGAATTCAGAATTACGGGTAACGTTTATTAATGATGATAATACCCTTTGTTGCACATTCATGCCCTATCGGGCTAAATACAGGCATATAAATACGAAAGGTCGTAATACAGTATACACGGTTTGTACGACTAATCTAAAACATGGGTTCTATTCAAAACTATTCTAATACATTTGTTCGGCTTCTTCCACACGGAGTTTGTGGCAGCTGATTCGTAATTTGATGATGGTAGTTCTTTGTCGTTCGTTCGGAATAATAAAAATTATTGATAAAAATAACAATTGGTGTGTCGAGGGACTCGGTGTGATACTGTAATTTTTAGCAAAATTTCGAGGAAAAAGAAGATTTAAATGTTTGCAGTGGCGGTGATTTACTATGAGAAACTGTATATGTGACGGATCAATCAATAAAAACAACAAGTGTTTGATATGTGTGTCATTTTTACAGACTGGGTGTGAATGGGTCATAAATAACAACGACGGGAAAGTCAACAAACGGGAAATCTAAAGACCGAGGTGCTAACAACAGGCAAATCCGCGCGTGGAGGCTTTTGTTAGACGGCGCGTCGGCGGAGTGTCAATAAAGATCATACCTTTGAAAGTCGCTTGTGTCCTGCTACAAAAGACTTAATACCATTCTTATTCAAAATTCAATGCCCGTGTGTCGGTACAACACCCAGCTTTGATTGAAACGCTTTGAGCTTGTTTGATAACCTGTAAGTAAAGTTGTTCTTTTTTATGATCATGTTGATATATATCATATGGTCGCATATGTGATTATATATCATATGGTCACATCGTGATATGAGTGGAAAAAATACAGTAAGATGATGTATCGATTGTACCTTGTAGCTTTATTTGAAAAAACAATACAGTTCTTTAGGCTTTTGAAATATATGGTTGTGAGAAATGATAGTACCGATTAAAAATAAATGCTCTTTCGAAGGTACAAATAAATAACTTTCGTTTAACTAGGTTTGATATAGAGAAGTCTACTTGCAAGTTCGTGCCCAAAGGCTAATTGCAAGTACATAGTATGAACATAGTAGATATACAAGTGACAATGGACAGTTATGAACAATATTCTACTTCAATACTTAAGTGTTGGCTATTTCTAGACAGGTTGGGTTTGACTTTAATTCCCTGAAACAACAATATGCATGTGTTTTTCAAATAAGATAATGCTTGTCATCCATCAAGAACGTCAAAATGTACAGGGAGTTACACAATTACGCCGAAAAAAATGCAGACACGGCATATTAGGACCTGACCCGATCATTTTGCGAATCAGCACTCTCCCCTCAACACGAATAGAACTTCGCGCTCAAAAAATTGTATGTCCCGCCCGGGTCGGGTCGGGCCGCTAGAGCATCACGGTATAGCTTGGGTAGGAAAACCCGCCATTGTTGACCCAAAGCAGGAACCCAGCGTACACACTACGCGGAGAAATTGAGCAGACAATATAATAGTTTTCTTTTTTCGGTATACTGGGTATAATTGCCACATCTAGTGAGAAACCACTTAGGGAAATGTGTGTCTGTGGAATGAATATACACTCTTGAAAGCACGTAGGACACCGCTTTATTTGTAATTTGGCGGACTCAGGACGTGCTGCTTGTGCAAAATTATGTAACGTTGACGGCTAGAAGAAGCAAGCTTTATTAAGAAACACAGAAAACAGATTCTTATCACAAACCGAGTAGATTCATATATATTATATTTATGCCAATATATAACAGATTTTTGCACTGAAATTCGGTAGATATCAGCTGTCTTGTTGTGAAAGTATCAGATCCCGCTAAACAAACAAACATGGCCGCCGGGTGGCGTCGGTCCGGCCCGTCGTCTCATGCATTTTCTGACGATTTCTTCATTCCATGGCCATATGTAGATTATTCTGTGGCAAAACATAGCGACCTGTCATGTTTACTCATCAAAACATACTGTATTTCAGTAGATTATACACTCCTTCATGTGTTTTCCGGTGGTTTCCGGTGGTTAACTGTGTTTTCCTGTGTTTTCCGGTATTAAGACTGACCGGTACATTTGCACAATCCTCAGGAAGTGTATTGGGTTCGGTATAGAGCATTTCCTCAGTTTTACATGAGAAGAGGGAGCTCTATTGTCATCATCGGATTGTCACTGTGTTAGTGTTACTACTAAATCAAGCATATATGTTATGGGATAGTGAGGATATATATACTTGACTATATATTGTACACATGGCAAACATAAAGTTTGCATGCACTTATGGGCTCACTTATGATTTAGGAAGATGTGCATCATAACAAATGGCAACATGATTTGTCTCTGTCAAAGTTTCATGGGTATGGGTTAATCAGTTATTCACATGATAAGTAATAAGAATATGATATCACCCGCATGCTCCTAGCAAATTATAATTCCCTTTCCGGCCGTATGCTTTTGCGTCTTGAACAACCACCCCCCCCCTCCCCCCATAAAGTTTTGATAGATATTATATCAGCTTCGGCGTCAATCATAAATTATTGTTTATCATGCTGATGTACCTTTTACAAGTGGTATTCAACACTATATTTTTTATCATATATGTGGTCAGTGTTAAAAATCAAAAGACTTTTACGGCAAAAACATGGTTCATGGTCGCCAAGCCATCCACTCACCCTTCTGCCATTTTAACACTTCAGCAGACGTCCTCCTGAAAAATTAAACAAAAAATCGTCACATCGTTTTATTGCTTGATATTCATACATCAACTTGGTACAACTTTTGGACACTGATGCTGGAAAAATCGAGAGAAACAGAGGGGATTGTCAGCGATGGCACACTTACGATGAGCCTTCCGCGAAATATCAGCGTGAAAGAGGTCGTGTTAGGTCATCGCGCTAAGAATGATGGGAAGAAATGAAACTAGGGCTTGTCCAATGCAAAAGTGCCGGACTGCCTCGACACATATTGACAAGAAAAGAAGCTAAGTCAAAGCCTAGGAATATCGATTTAGAAAAAAAAAAATGCTAGCAAAATGAGGATTGTTCATAAATTCTCTGTAGAATAAAATGCAAGGTTTAAATCCCCTGGAAAAATAAATAGAATGAAATGAAATTAATCCTACAAATCATTGTAACATTATACCCCACGATTGCACTATTAACTTTTGCGTTGTTAGTTTGAAAGTTCAGAATAATGTTGCTTGGTGCACCCTTAATGTGAAATAATATAGTTGATTACGTTCAATTTTTTTATCTGTATCATTCAAAATGAAAAGTAACATGCTAGGCTAGGCTGCTATCCAGCCGTAATATAGCTCCCGAGTCTCTTCTCTCCTCTTCGACATTAAGAAGAGGAGAGAAGAGACTCGGGAGCTATATTACGGCTGGATACCAGGCTAAGTTACTGCTGTAAAGCAACTCATGGCATAAGGCGCGAAAACCGCAAGGCATGGTGTAACTTATGAAGATCTATGAAGAAACTAAAGCAGGGTACTCGGAAAGTTTCCGGAAAGGAAAGCAAACTGCGGTAAAAAGAATACCAAGTAAATCGTAGAATTTCATCATATGCTTTTCTTCAAAAATGAGAATCCAACATAC
>NC_049980.1:12145763-12162058 GCF_000003815.2 Branchiostoma floridae | reverse complement strand
CTCATGCTAATTTGCTCCTCTTCCAGCTCGTCACGTGAGCAACCAAATTCACTTATGATGGCGCTGAAGCAATTTATCTGTGTCTTTAGAAACTGTCTTTTCACTGGTGGTTGGCAGTAGGAGACTCCAGAGCATCGTAGTCTCCAAGCAGACCCTACGGTGCCTTAGAAATAGTATCAAAGCTGGCAAAGGAGTATAGCCGGCCAAAGGGAAATAGCCGACTAAGGGAGTCAAACGGGCACCTGGTGCCGGTATACCAAGTCCCTGGCCAGCTTTGATACTATTTCTAAGGCACCGTAGGGTCTGCTTGGAGACTAAGTGCATGGTGCCACCGCGAACTTAAAACCACCGCGAAAAGTCCTTTTTTCCCGCTACCGCGAAATTACATCCCCGCGAACTTAAATGCATTTAGTAATTCATGGAATGATCTTGGAGTGGCGCAGAATAGCTGTAGAATGTCTGTCCAGCAAACCTTTTAAACTCCAAGTCAATTAATTAGCCATTCTGTTTAATGTCATTATTGTGACATTCATGGGGAGAAAGTTGCTGCTTTGCGCTCTCTGAGTCTCTCAGTTTTTAACTCCGTCACTGACGAGTGGGAGTGACTGGGTGCCACTTGCGTCACGGCCAAGTTGGCCGCCGGGAAATAAGAAGCGACTTGTAGGGATGCTGGGGAAAATGGCAGCCACCTACCAACGTAACGGTGAAGGACTTTCTTGACGGAGTTAGATACAGTTATGTACTTTTTTCATATCTTTGAATGAGGAACTTTTTAAAACTTACCCATTACGTCTCTCACGCAATCTTCAATCTCGTTGGTCCCTACCAATTCTTTAACGTTTCCCCAGCATCTTCTACCTTTGCTATTACTGTTCATCGAAATAATATTGTCCTATTCATCAAACCGGAGATTGTCTTATTATCATTCGGAGAGTCATGACTCCACTGACGTTGGGAACGCATTGATTCTGAACGCCGGCGCGGTCCGCGAAGAACCGATAGTCTCCAAGTATTAAAGGCTGGACGTCAGTGGACGTAAAAGTATGACGGTGGCCATCCATTATCATTCTGGCCAATGGTCAGACCAAGGAGGTTCAACCTCCTTGGTCAGACGGCCAACAATACGAGTGAATGCTGGTCTTGGCTCCATGACTCCCGGATTCAGCTTTGAAGCGATTATCGTGACTAAATTCAATCCGCATTACTTTAATTCATACACTCGTTTTTACTTGTCTTTGTGAAAGCTGGAAAGACAGGAGAAGAACTAGGATCTAGATCTAGACTTCTAACATTAACTCAAGTAGGAACAGATCGACAGTTAAAGCGAAACTGATAAAAGTTTTCTACAAATTGCTAAGTACATATTACATGTATCGACATGTTTTCTTTGTGTCTCAAAAGAAGTTAATGTATATTTGTATAGGTTACAAGTTATTCCCCTCGAAAGATTTTGACAAAAGAGTCGCAACAGTTCCAGAGCAAGTTCCAAGCTATCTAGTATCTGCCACCAAAATATCAAGACCATAGAACGGCCAGGTCAAAACCTACAAAACCGGAGGTTCTCCTGCAGTACCAAGGTCACATACCAGGGGCCCAAAATCGACCTTGACATTTACCTTCCCAGTCCCTATCCACTCATACCAAATATCATTGCAACCCATCCAGAGGTTCTTAAGTTATGGTGACCACAAAAATCTGTAAACACAAACACACAGATAGGCACACACACACATACACACGCAAACAGACACACGCACACAAAGACGCACCCAAAACAATATCTCCAGTTTTAATGGAGATATTACTGAATCTCTGCTTGGAGAGAATAACTTTCTGACATCTGGGATTCTCTGAGCTGACTGGATCTAAACACCAGGTGACTAGTATTACTTCTAGTATCTAATGCAACCGAACATGTATTCTGTCAGACAAGCCCTACAATCACTACCATCATCATCTCATGAATCTTCCACCCAACATCTGCTTGGAGATAAGATGTTCCCGGAAACGTCCACTTCCTGATACTGATGAATATTTATGAGAAGGAACTCCATATTAGGCAACTTGCTTACTATTCATACATCCGCCATTTTGGAAATTGACGGCTGAGGGTGAACAACAAAAAGGCCGGAAAACCGAACTCAAGCGGCGATTTAAGTCGAGTTTCGGCCTTGACTGGCTTCGCAAGTCTTCCAGCAAGCTTCGCCAAACCAAACCCAGCTCGCAAGGTCTTGCAAGGTAAGAGAATGGGTCATTTTGAGCCTCCAACAAGTGTGAAACTGCTGTTGTTTGTGTGAATAGTTGTATGTCCCTGAGTGCCAGCATGGAGATTATGGTTGGACGAACACGCTTATATTCGCGCTAGGATTTTTGACACTCCCTAAGGCGCTGGCTTCTTTGACACTTTGGCAGCCTGACATATGTCTTCATACTTTAGTCTGCCATCATCTCATGAAGGCTGAGTTGTCCTGAATGGCTAGAATAACAGGGAATACATGGAATAATTTGTGATACTTGCTGTGATTTGAACACCAACCAGCCCGCGCCCGCCCCCCACTGTGAACCAAAACTACCTATCTCTACATGCCAAATTTGTAATTTCAGAGATTTACACTTTCAATGTATTTTGTGGTGAGTTAGGTAAACTTGTGGCTTCAGCACATTGCTGTGATATTTTTTTAGGAAGCTTGACGTTTGCCTGGTTTTGTTTGGAAGTTGTGAGGAAGATGACTACACAGGAAGTGTAATTTACAAGAACTTGAGAAGTTGAACACACACGGACATTGAAGGTGGGGCTGAAATTGAATACAGACGTCATTAGGGAACCCCTGGGGATTCCAGTGGGGAGTGTGATGTCACATTTCCTGAGCATTTTTGCCAAGAAGAGTCTTGCACCAATGACTGTGCACCTGTGATCAATTTGATTAAGTTGTGTAGCAGACAGAACCTTTAGGACATTAATTCTACTTAGCCTGGCAGTGATTTACAGTTTTTATTGGTCTGAATTTATCATAGATTATATGCAATGGTAGCTAACACAAAAATGCCATTGTTTGTAATAACAAACTATGTTATATAGTTTGTATATGACTGTAATTTTTTTGTATCCAGATAATTTGTATCATTTGTAAATTGGCTGTAATTCAGTGCAGAAAGAAGTCTGACACTGCAATATCACAATAAACACCGCATCTATCTATCTATATCTATATATATCTAATATAACAAATATAGAGCAGATATCAAATGATATCATAAGAACAAATCTAATTCATAATATGTGTGCATAGTAACAATTATCTAGAACATCTGATTTCCGTAGTAAAATTGATTTTAAGACTTTGCAGTCAGCAAATCACAAATATTTTCTTTATGAAGCAATAACAAGTTTGCTTGATTTCAGTCAATTATGTAAGGCTTAGTAATAAAGTCATAGTCAAAGGTTGAGTATGACAGCATAGGCAATATTCTTTGGAAGTTATAAAATTGTCAATCAGTGTCTTAGAACTAATAGAAGTCAGCTTCTGCCAAGCCTACATGTATTACCTTTACGTTTAGGAGAAATAGTTCAGTATCTGGATATGAAAATTATGATTATGATTAAACAGGGCTGAAAATACTGGGGTGCATATGCACCAACAAAGTTGGAGCTGTGCACCCAATTTCTTTCTGTTGGTGGATATAAAGTATCAAAGTATACTATATATTACCAGTATAATTTACTATAAACCATATTCTTGACATCTAAGTGCTAAAAAGATAAGAAAATTTTTGTCATAGTATTTGTTTGAGAATTTGAAGTTGATATTTGTGTTCATCAAAATTTTCAATACTGCAAAACTGTAGCATTATAGATATAACAATAAAATTTGTATTAATATTGTAATTTTCCTTTGATATTCTATTTACAACTTTTCTGCCATTTTTTTGCTGAAGTACTAGCAGTAATTAAGTTTTCCTGACATTCTACTTTATTCTATGTGGTGCACCAAAAACTTTTCTAGTGCACCCAAGTTTTTTGGCTGGTAGCACCAATGCACCTAATTAAAAAAAATGAATTTGAAGCCCTGTAAGTAAACATTTGTATAATGTTGTGTAGTATGCTGTACACAAGTTAAAAATAGACTGTATCCCAAATTGTCCATTTGTTTGCAACTGTTTTCCAGCATAAAAGCCATTTTTCTTTTTTGCCTGTATAACGAGAGAAGGATAGCAGCATGATTTTTGAAGATATTCTGTAAGAAAGAAATGTATGTGTATATCTATCACTATTAGTACATTATTGTTATCAGAAAGGGGACACACCTCACTTTCTTCTCCCCATTGAAACATATTGCTGTAGGATAAAAAATTCCCTAAAAATAAAGGAAACATGATAAGGTCTATAATCTATTTAACATGATGATATCTGATGTTGGAATGTTCAGTTTGCTACCTTAGAAAAACACCCCGAAGCAAAGATTGTCTGATAAGAACTTACCATAAACAACCTAGCGGGGTTAAACTTAACATCAACCTACATCCATCAGTCTATGCAAGGTAACTTAGTAACTGGGCATAGAACGGCCCCAATCCCCTTCCAAAATGAACATGATATAGAAGGTATCACCAAGGACTATGCAAAAGATCTGGGATGTGTGACCTGATATGACTTCTAGTATCATACATGTACATCGTGTATATTGGCTGGTGGTATGTGGAAAAGATCTATTTTTTTGTACTCTGCAATACATACACTTGCAAAACTGTCTACTGTAGCTCTTTCCATGAGTTTGACTTTCCTTTGAAATTGTGTTTTAACTAGTATGTTCCAGAAGGTCGGATATCCTGCTCCAGGGTACTCTGAAAAGCCCTATAGGCTATACCACTTGATTGGGTCCAGTCTGCCCTGGTATTGACAATTCAATCACCAAAAGTCAAGCCTGTCCTGCAGCGATGTCCAACAGTTCCATCTTGTTAGTCCATATCATTGCTGAAAATTGAATTCTGCTCAGGGTGCGACCACCACAAATTTACTCATCATTACCAATGGTAAACCATTTCTATATGGAGGGAGGGGGGTTTCTTTTCTAGAATGCCATTGTATATGTACATGTGTTAATTGACACAAAAGAATTGGTACAATCACTGTAACAGGCAAGGCTGCAGATTTCTTATCATTGTCAACCATTACCAACATCTATTTGAATGTAGATTCTCATTGATTTTGAGTGATAAGTTACTATAATGCATACCAGTTAGTACAGGCCCAAGGGGTGGGCACCAGCTAGTACCATGTACTAGTGCAAAACCGCTGGAATTTCTTGCTAGAGCCCACTAGTTATCCTTCTATAATATTGTGTAGATAACTACATATTTTGGGTTCATATTATGTTATCAGCTATGAAAGGTTGTGTATCTAAATAAAAATCGATAAACGAAAAAGGAGCATTTGGAGACTTTAACTTCTTTAGAGAGATTGACAATCCAATGCAGGTGAACATTACTGGTGATCCTGTATGCATGGGATCATGGGCAAATACAGCTATGTGTTCAACAATTGGTTTGTATGCTAATTTCTTTTTTCTCCAAGTTTGTTTTATTATTATGCTAAAGCCTGACTTTGGGCACACCAGCTTTTTGCCATTTTTCAAAAGGTCTATTCATTGTTCACTTCCCTCAGTCTTGATGTTCGTGGGGTCTGTAACAAATGTCTGTGCTCCTGCTTACTTTGATACATACCAGAATCAATAACCCAACCCACAAGCTTGAACCACTTGGCATGGACCTATTACTATATATTGATCATAACAAATAACCAGTAGTTTGCTCAGCCAACTGTGGGTGTGCACAACACAATTGATTTGATGACGGGTAAGTCTCCAGGTATTGCGAGGACAGCACTTGGCTGTTTTGCGGTTGATTGGTATTGTAGGCCCGACGTCGTTGTGGGATTCACCTCTGCACTTGTGGGAAGCCTGGGAAAATGAAGTACTGGCATGATAGCTAAGATAGAGGAGTATGGTGCATGGGGTTGAGGTGTGGTTTGTCTTGTGCTAGGAAATTTATGATTGAGGTTGGGATAGCGACCTGCAAACTATGCCTGTCGAGTCATGAATATCCATCATTTTGTACACTTAATTTGATACTGGCCAGGCTGGTAACAATAGAGTTTGCCTGGTACGTGTCTGTATTGTGTATGATTAGTTAGACAGATTTATACTTTGTGCAAGCACTTGTGATGCCAAGTAGAGGTGTCAGCAACTTGGTGGTTGATAAGTCTCATATCTGAAGTGTGTGATCCATTGTGGTTCACACGGAGGTAGTACTATTGTTTGCAGTATCAACGTTAATGATCACTTCTTGAAAAAGTTTTCCATCCCTGCCTGCCAACATAGAACCTGAAGTTGGCTGGTAAATTCACTAGAACAAAATTAGCAAAGCAAAACAAAATCTAAGATTGATTATGAGGATTAGGTGTCCCTGTATCACAGCTTACCTGCAAACATATACATGTATCATATGTGTTAATTAAAGTTGTATGCCAGGCCTAGCACAGACACCTTGTACCCAGTGTTGAGGACAGGTTGGTCTTGGGCTTGGACAACAGCAAGGCGGAGATTTGTTGTAATATCAAAACATGAAGTGAAAATGCATTGAAATCACATGAAACTTATTGTTAATAATCAGTGTTAACAAATTCCATGCAACATACATGTACATGTACACGTACATGTAAGAGAAATGTACGTGTGGGTACTTGAGAAGAAAAAATGATACAAATATTGTATCAAACCGTGAACTTCAGTATTAGTTAACATTATTTACACACTTCAGTGAACTGTGTTTCAAGCAGCTCAGAAAAATCCCTCATTTGACCTTTTGTGGTTAAGCTTCAATACGTCATTGTTGACAGTTGGCAAACTATTGACCTTATTTCTATTGTCTGCTGAGGACAGATGATTCTCTGTGGGGAGACCATAATAATGTCAATCAGGCCTCCAAATACCCACCCTGCAGTTTGAGGAGAAATTTGAAAATATTCATATTTCAGAAAACAGAAATAGCATATTGTATAAAGATTTTGTTTGCTATTTTCATATGCAAAGTAAAATGCTTACAAACGAGCTTTCGATCAGTCCCCTTAATTCAAGTTGAAATGACCCAAAGCCTATGTCACTTTGAAAGCTTGTTGGTAAGTACATTACTATGTCTAGGGAAATAGAGTTCAAATTCTTTATATAGTGTCCATTACCGTCATGGATGAACTTAAATGAACATAATTGAGTATGAAAATAAAGTAATTTAAGCCCTGTTACACAGTATTATAGACTACAAAGCCACTTGCAATTTTGCTATGGATTTATGTGTCATTTATGCCTCTTGCTTCATATAATGTATTTGTCAAGAAGTCGGCCATTTGTAGTGGAAGAATGCCCAAGTGAAACGTGGAGTTTTCTAAAACTGAATAACTATTCAAATACCATATGAATGCCATTTTTGGTCAACTTCTTGACTCTTCCTTATGACTTGGAAGATGAAAACCTAGACTAAGTTTAAGTTAAGTCAAATGAAAGCAAGCTTATATTGGTATTCTTGTAACTGTTCAAGGTGCCTTAGCGGACTGTAGGAAGAATGCTCCTGGGTAATATTACCTTTTTCGCCTTCAATGTTTGAATACATATGTGGTGGAAATGACTGATGTTCTGCAGAAGAGATCAATATTCAACCGTTACTCTCCTTCTTGCCCGAGGACAGCATGCTCAATAAGTATTGTGCTCTGGTATATGTCCAAGTTTTTTTTAAGACACAGTGTTTCAGTTGATTACATGTTGTAAGTGTTGTAGAATAGCCTAAAGGCGGCAGAGTTCTAGAAAAAACGAAAATCAGTGAAAGTATGGAATCAATATGCAATTTGTGAAATACCTACAGGCACCTTTATTGAAGGATTTCCCCTCGGAAGTTACCAATGCCCACGGCACACTATGCTTGAAGTTAAACCATATATGTATTACAGTACAGTAGAGACAGCATGTTGAGTAGTGATATTTCGACAATGGCACACACAATTACACTGTGAGTAAATGTGTGCTCACATTTAAGTAATCACCATAGTAGCATATAATGGATTATTCTTAAGAAGTGAACATGAATATTGAACCAACATACATGTATTTGATTGTGTGAAGTTCACATTGATAGATTTGTTGAAGGTTGCTCATATTTCATAATATGTCTAGATAGTAAATGATTTATTTTGGATGGCATGTGATTGAGGTAAAATGTTAGGTTCTACTTTCCCAACAGATGTGGATTGTATTCATGAATGTCATGGTCTGGTATAAAGATAGGGTGTCACAATAGCATCAGGTAACATACTGAATCTCTGGCTCTCTCTCTATACCATCCATGGTAATTGATTTCTGGCTCGTATTGTTACCTTTTATTTACTTTCTGGCCTTATTTTAGGTCTATTCTGTAGGTGTCCTGGCAGGAACAACTCCTGGCATCAGGTCTTTTCATATCTGTTGACCTGGAACAAATGTGGGTAGTCATTGCCACGATTTGATTTGACCTCTGACCCTTTTGGCTGTCCTTTGGCACTGGGCGATGTGCCTGATGGTTACATTTTCATTCTCCATAAAAGTATAAGTAGATGAATTAATGATTTTAATTTCTTTCTGGCAATAAAGGTGTTTCAATATTCAAATTTTGGTGTAGAATTTGAGAGTGTATAAATTTTATTAGCAAAGAAATGGATGTAATCATGTCAGCATTTATTTGGCTTAGATTAGACAAAAGGTCAAACTGTGAAGAACAAGAAGGGGACAACCTAGAATGGTACAGCCGGGACAACTTTAGAGAGATAGCAGTCATGCGACTTTTCGTTAATATTCAAAACATCTCCAGTCAGACGGTGTTCTAGTTCGTATCAAGTAAAGACTGCAAGTGCAACAGTTTTTCCTCTAATCATCGTTCGGCCACCTTGGACCTGGTCATGCGACTCTTCAGTGGGGGCTCGCGATTATTCCTCACATGTCTAAAGCCGAATCACCGTCAGCAAATGAAATGTGCTGATAAGCAGGAGTGCAACATCACCAGCCGTGTTCTTTTCTGTCCAGAAAGAAAAACTATGTAAATATACATGTAGTCAGCAATGGAAACATTTTTTTTTCATCAGAAACTGCCTGTTCCAGTGCTATGCCCTGCCACCAGTGGCTACATCCTTGGTATGCCCCAACTCCTTGATATGAATTACCGCCGGCAGCCACAAACTCTAGGTTCACAGCTTTTCTCATCTCTGTACGGGCTTGTCGATCTTATCCTTTTTTTGAGAATGCACTCCTCGTCTCATGGACGGGGTAACGCTTGTTGCTAACACACAAAAAATAATCTACTTTATGACGAAAGAGGCAATTCTCCTGCTATTTTCAATGTCACTGTGGGTCACGTGCGCACTGCAATGGAATCCTGCGCTGCTGGTGTCCCACGATACTCTGACCATGTGTCTTAAGACAACCGTCGCCCACACAGTAGACAATAACCAACACTTGCATGACTATGTAATTGTTGTAGGTCTAAAGCAGACCTTGACTTATCAATCAAACTTCTTTTTCTGAATATGTATTTTGTTCAGGTACATGTATACACCAGTTCAAGATCAAGACTGTAGCATACACAGTAACTGCTAAGTAACTTACTGCTCCCAAGAACAGCATAAAAGGCAGACATCAAGTATTTTGAAAACAATTCTGGTACATATCTGGTAGTTCACGGAAAATTATTAGGAAAACAGTTGGTCAGAATGTGCATTCACGGATTACCTCATGAAGACAGCTCTATTACATCATAGATTTCTTCTTATTCCTACCATATCTAATGCAACTTGGTTAGCTTCAGATGTTGCTCTACCCTGCAATAGGAGAAGTAGTACCTGTGGAATATAAAGTGCTGCATACATACACCCTACTGTACAATAAAGTCCCATCTTGGTATGCAGGGAGCACTGGTGCATCTCGTCGAAGTGCTCAAACTGGTGTTTAGTGTTCGACAGGAGACATATTTGTGAGAATACAGGTGCAAAATTTGGCATTCATGATGCTTACAAGTGTTGTTTTTTTCAATTGCGAGTTTGTATGTTTTATCAGAACTGTTTCGAATCATATTGCCTATTATTGGTAATACTGTTAGATTTCGGTTAAAACTAACTCTTAAGTGTTGATGATGCTGTTTATGTTATTTGCTTTTTGAATTTAGGATTTTGATATGCATCATGATAATCATCATCATCATCAAAAACTAAATACACAAAGTACAGAGAGAAGGTCACAGATTTTGAATCTCAGCCCACTTTTAAGGCATGATCAGAATATAGTTCAATGCTAAATTTTCTTCCAACACAAAGATACACGGATCGTGTACATTTGATCTAGATTTTCATTGATGATATGCATATCAAACTCCTAAATGTCAAAAGTGACATTTTGAAAGAAAGTTTAGCATTGTACTATGAATACTTCCAACACAGATGAGCTTCAGTGATGATATGATCAGAATATAAATGGCTGGTGAATAGCATCATGTGATGTCATGAAAAAGTCAAATTGGTTTCAATAAAGTTCATGGCAGTCTTATCTGACTACATTCATTTCAAAGTTTTGTGCTAAGTTTTGTACAAGAGCATACAGTGTTATTACTGCTAAGATGTATTGCCTTAGTACTCTGTCAAACAAGTACAAGTCAAAGTATAGTATTACTATTACCACTGCCTAGGGCTAAAGGTGTAGAATTGGAATCCCACACATGGTGATATGCGTAGATTGCATATTTAGATATTAGCTACTTGACATGTCATTGTGATTCTGTCTTTGTTTGAGCTTCTAGTTCATTTTTTTTCAGTCAGCCTTAAGGGTTAGCTTGTCTGATATATTATTACAGATTAAGAATACTGACAACTACACAAAGGACATAAGCCTAGGCCTATAGGGCTAATGTTCTTGTACAACTACAAGGCAATGCATTAATTTTCTTCTATTCTTACAGTTACAGTGTCATGGACTTCACGAGCTCCCACAATATAACAGTCAATAACACTTGTGCATTGATTTGTTCATGTACTTATATGTAATTTCTTTATTCTTAAGTTTGAACTTTACAGTCATTGATTTACACATTTTCCTTTTGTTCTGCACGTTCAGTGTTATATATACAGTCATGTATTGATTTACCAAGCAATAAAACATGGTAGCCAGGAAGGGGAGTAAATTCTCTCCTGAGTTTTAGCCCTGTACCAATCTCTAAAGCAAGCCAGAGGCAAGAAAGGGTGTTAGTATGTATGTCAAGAGTGCTTTATCAATAGGAAGTTCACCTCTAAGTTACAAAGAAGATCCAAGAGGTGTTTGGGGGGAAGATTATGAAGGTGGAGATTGCAAAAGATTGACAGACTGGTTGTCTGTTCTATCTGAAAGGTGACCAAGGTTGCCCACAGCTATTGTTCAAAGCTGTCAGTTCCTGACATATTTCTAAGGTTGTGAAAAGATAGTAAGTTAGAGTTGCCACAGGTAGATTGAAAATATATTAGTCTTATCCCAATGTGCCCGAAGAAGATTGAAACTATATCAGCTCCATCTCCATGTGTCAGGTGAACCTGAAAAGGTGAAGTACAATATAGGAGTTTCTGAAGATTATGTGTCTCCTGTCTAGCATTGAAAGTTATAGGTCTGGACCAGGTATTCAGTTTTATTTCGCAGTAGGAGAAAAAGGAGGTTTGAAGCAGTTGAAGCAGTTCTGTATTAAGATAGTAATACAACAGAAATACATATTAAAGGTGTCATTAATTTGCAGTTGAGAGTTAAGAGGCAAGAATAAAACCACTGCAAAAGAAAACAAACCTACTAGTTTTGTCCAAATTGGTTTCTTGACTTGGCAAATCTGCCATAATTGGCTCAAATATCCTAAGCTGAACCTTGAAAAGTTTCTTCAGGTTCTTCAAAAACATTTTCCCTTCCAAATCAAAGCCATATTACTTACTAGTCTAACATGTATAAGATGGTATCTTTAATTTAAATACTAATTCAATGATGATATTCTGTAGTCAGTGTAGAGGTAGAAAACAGTGGATTTTGATGTTTCTGTCCGGAATCTAAATTTGTAAACATTGAATTCTGTTTGTAGCTGTAGGGACAGTGTGAACTGAGCTACTTGCACTCTGCCTGGTGTCTTGGAGGCTGTGTTTTGGTTATAAGTATTTTAATTTCTGGCTTCCATACTTGACCCCCTTGTTGACCTTTGCCTGTGTGGCAAGAAGACCACCCACTGTGCCACATGGCTACATGCTCTCTGATTGGCAGGGAACGATTGTCAGTCACGTGGCAGCAGTTGCCTTGCAACAAGGTCTTACATACATATAACTACTATGCAATCCTCATGAATTGACTTATTGAGCAATGACTTTTTACACTTGACTTCCAGAAGACCAAGGCAAAAAATGATAGAATGGTGTCACCACTGTGAATGTTGTAGTTTTTGCAGTAGAAAACTAGTCTCCAAGCAGACCCAACGGTGCCTTAGAGATAGTACCAAATCTGGCAAAGGAGAATAGCCGGCCAAAGGGAGATAGCCGGCTAAGGGAGTCAAACTGGTGCCGCTATACTAAGTCCCTGGCCAGCTTTGATACGATTTCTAAGGCACCGATGGGTCTGCTTGGAGACTAGTAGAAAACACAAGCCATTGAGAACGCACATTCTTTATAAAAAAGTAAAGAAAAGAAAAATATGACAAAAAAAATAAGTTTACTTAGCATTAAAGAATGCACCTGTCAGTAACTAGTGCCATCAGTCCTTTCCAGATCAATGCATTTATTGGGACCAATAACTGTGTGCTTTACTCCAACGTTCACCTTGAACATGGACCAGTTTTCATTTCCCATGAATCATTACTGTCTGCTGTCTGAGTTGAAGATGACAACATGCACTTATTTTATTCTCTTTCATTTCATGATTCGGTAACAATAGATCCGCTAATTGATTGTTTTACCTGGGGTAATTGCCAGATATCACGAAAGGGTCTGGTTTCTGTCAACTGAGCTGGTCTGTTTGGAGCCACACCCTGCTTCTATTCTACTGTCTCTGTGCCTGTCTAAATACATCAATATTTCATCAGAATGATTGAAGTATAAGTCATAATTGTTAATGTTGCCTATGAATAATGGACAATAATGGAACATTAGCCTGTGGTATCAAGAATTGTCTTTTAAACATTGAACAGGTGACCTGAAGTTAATGTCAACAAGGACTTAAGATTAAGGGTAAGATTATACAGATAAGAGAAATTTTCCTTTTTTAAAAAGATATTTCTCTGAAAAGTTTGGAGGGGACTGTTGTAAAAGAAATACAATATACATGTAGTCCACCACTCAGTTACATTTCTTACAGTAATAAACTAATATCTTTATCAAAAACTTACAAGGTCTCACAGTCACAGTATATGTTTCACCAATTGGCAGTGAAGTGTGACAGTTAGAATCAACTTGTCTGGCAGTCATATCATATTGAGGTTATTACATGAGTTGCCAAATGTGAAAGAATAGCCACATGAAGCAGACCTCATACTAGGCCAAACCAGCCCAAAAATGAAATGGACATTCACAAATCTTCTATGAACTTAGTTACTTCCCAAGTTTAAAAAAAATCTTCCCCAAGCTGCCTAACTCTGCAACCAATATAAACTGTGCCAAAAAGCTTTAGTCAGCTAGAAAAAAAGTAAAGTTACACTTACAATATATTATACATAACCATGCCAATAGTATTTATTTCGGTAATTCTCTTTGCCGCTAAAGAAATCCAAAAGATTAATGACAGAATTGTGAAGAAGCAGATATACTGGATTATCTCATTGAAAGCTTCCCTGGTTGTTGGCAGGCTCTTTTGTCTGAACTTGAAGCCAGTATTCTAACGACGCCACCAGACAACAATGATCGTAAATCATTCTGACATGTTTGCCCTGATCTGTCTTCTGTTGTAAAAGAAAGTAAAATTCATGGTAAAAATTGGGAACAATAGATATTGTAGATGTAACTGATAAATGACTAGACTTTATTTCCCAGCTTTTCATTTGTTACTCCCTAACACTGACTAATGGATGACTTGTACCTTCTGATTTAATCTATATGATGTTTTTATACGTATGTTGTTTTTCTGTCAGAAGGCAAGAAACTTTTATTTTACAAAATGATAAAAGAAGCTGTTGTCAGAAGAGTATGCTGCAAACATGGTTCAAATATTACGATTCACTTTATGGTGTCCTCATATATTGCCAGTATTGCCTTGGCTATAAGAAAAATTCCACTGTCACTGAAATTGATACAATGAAATTTAGAATGAACATTTTACACATTTTTTTGAACATCGTAATTGAGGCTCCACTACATGTAGTTGTACTCTTAATACATACAGTAAGTAACCGCAGCAGTTTATCATTATCAATTTTGTGCTACATCGTGAAATGTCACATAAATGGGCAGAAAGTGTTCATCACTTATAGGATGTTTTAGAGTGTGTTTTGGGAAACTGTGCAAACTATGTGGTAACTGAGTAAACGCTACCAACAATACCACAAGTGGCAAGTTCAAGTACTTAGCATTCCTTTTGTGTGCTGGCACTAGATTGCATTGCCATTTTGTAACTAAGCTAACATCCAAGCTTTTTAAAAAAAAAGGATTTTGAGGAAATTTCTAAGGATGTTCTTATTGTTGTTATGCCCATATGATTTATAATACAGTAGATAACCAACCCCAAAAAGTTAATCAGGACATCTTTTCCCCTCTCACTGAATGGACTAGTCCACAACATTAGCCAATGGCCTTTATCGCTGTAATGATATATAAGAGATCTTTCTTCCCTTTTGCTTTTTCACGACGCCAGTTCACTCTTAGCGGAGAACAAGCAGTAAACTGCCACAACTGAGGTATGAGAATATTGAAATGTTTTAGATGGTCTCTTTCAGGTGCTTCATGTTTATGGTGCAAGTGTTAATGCTTCTTCAATGTACATGTACATACCTATAGAGCTCAGGTGAAATTTACGTGCAGCATAATCGTCGTGAAGTGGATGATAAAAGATGAAGCTAAGCTTCTAAAATTAAAAATCATCCCGTTGATAAGGCAGTGGTTGGACCAAAGTTGTTTTTTTTTCATATTAGAAATATAATTTGTACTGTCTTTTCATCTACCATGTATGTTCAGTGCAAACTGAAATTCCTTTGGAAAAATATACATGTAGGAATTAACTTCTTTCCCTCAGTCTCTATATTCACTGCCAATTATTTGTAAGAGAATTTCTGTTGTTATATGCTATATATTGCACCCAAAGCTTTGAAGTATTCAGTATAGATAGTCATAGACTCGTATCCTGTTTATTGGAAACAGTTTCAATCTATTTTTTTGCTATCAAAAATTCATAGCTGTATCTGTTGAATAATGCAATTTCAAATAATCTTTTCTGGCCACATAATGAGAGTTAGGTATGCATGATGATTGTGCAGATAAGTGACTATCTACAGTAAGATTGGGGTGATGGGTCCATGTTGTTGCTGTGTGTAACTAAGGGAGAAGTGGTAAAAGGAGCTATAACAGGCATATCACATTTCACATGTACAAATTGGAAAATCCAAAATATGATGAAGAAAGAGTAATTATTGTTAACATGTATTATTGTATTATGACTAATGACTGCTAATGTTATTTTAATTTTATGCTTACAGTATTAAATGGATTTGTCTAGTAGATGAAATGGCTGTTTATAGCCTATATGTATTTACATCAAGTTAACAGTACATGTACCTCTGCAATCTTGTTACATGCTAGTAGCTTTGATACAAGACAAGAGTATATCTAGGACTGGTTCGGGTGTATGGGATTACAATTTGCAAGAAATGTGCCCAGTGATACACTGAAACTAGTGAACATTTGCAACTGTTACCTTGATTGGATGGAAGTGAAAATAACATCACCCCGGTGAGTACGGTGATTCCTGTAGCACCAGCCCAACATGTCTACTATACCTGCCCTAGTAATTCAATGTTGGGTAGGGAAAAGGCCATAACTTAAGAAACAACTTTGTTCTCCAACAAAAAAAACTGAGAATATTGATTCCAATGTTTTTAGCACAAACATCTAACATTACTTGACCATCCTTTATTGAATCTCGCCTGGCCAACATGCATTGTAAATGGAGCAACCATATTTGAAATGTTTGATGGAATTCAAAGTTGTTCTATGGAAACCCCAGATGACCTTCCCGGCAGCAGAGCGAGGGAGG
>NC_049980.1:12133880-12145663 GCF_000003815.2 Branchiostoma floridae | reverse complement strand
CTGTACGTACATACTTAGCTATAGTGTGTTATGCCTAAAAGCTAGAGCCTTAGTCATCATCAACATCGGGGCGTGCTGGTTGCATGGATGGACATGACTCCTTCCCTCCATCCTTCGCTATCCTCCATAGCCTTGGGCAGATCTTCATCCGTGCAGCCAGTATCTTCACAAAGTTGATGTAGATATGTTTTGTGTGGTCTACCTATGCTTGCTGTAGTAAAGGTGTTCTTTTCTGGTCATACTTATACAAAACAAACAAACAAGAAGCGACGAAGAAACAAAACCATGCCGATGGTATTTGATACAGTAACTAATTAATATATTAGTTATAAGGTTGGTAAAACATTTTTTGTCACTGTGGAGAGGCCCTTTGCAAGTGTGTGTACATTACTATCCAAGGAGTGATTATTTCCCCATTTCCCCTGTGAACAGTCTTGGTGGTCACAGGATACGAACCTGTTAATTTCTGTACCTGTAAATCAATTTGGAAGATGTGCTATCCCAGGGGATACTCAGAACATCATCCATTCTTTATGAAGACTCCGGCAATGATGCAAAATTGATATTCTGTCCACTAATTATTGCCTCATTATCATATCTTTTTGATTACAAGAAGTGATATTTTCCCCCTCACATCTGTTGGATTACTATCTATGAAGTAGGGAAGTAAAGGTCTATTGCTTTACCCATTTTAAAGGCAAAGAAGGCAGATTGTATCTATAGTTTTGTATCAAAGTAACATCTTTTTCAGGGATGTTAATACGTACATGTCCTTACTGTACTAAAGTACCAGTATGTATAAAGTTTTTGAGCTGCAAAACTACTTTGTTGCCATTGAAAACATACTCTTGCATCCATTTCGGGGATACTATAAGGTCATGGCTTGAAAAAGGTCAAACTTTTGGCTTGATAGATGATTTATTATATTCTTAATGTCTCGCTTCAATGAAAATAGTTTTAAAAAGTTAAGATAACCTGTTACCAACTATAGTTATCTTTAATATGAGAATTGTCTTTCCTTTTTAGAATTTTTACCTTCTTTAACTTAGGTTGACAACCTACCCCTTTGGTGGGACGGTCCAACGACATTTGATGTATCCGATCCTCCCTTTATTGGAAAAAGAGCCATAAAAGTCGACAACCGTTCCTTATCAAATGAAATGGGCTCAACAGAAATGGGTCCTATTTATGTCTGTAAAAAGGTGAGTAAAAGTAAGATAATCCTATATAACGCAGCTGCGACGTTCACTTAGATGTATGCCGGCTTTATTGCTTTCTAAACCGCCCCATCTTGCTAGGAGGCACACCATATGAAAAGCCTTGTTTATGACTTGGGAAGCATGTTGAGAGTCGGTGCAGTAAATCACTGAAGGAGTGCCAATATATTGTATGTCATGAGGCCGATCCCATTTCATGTTCCCGATGAAACTTTTGGATTTTCGCCCTTTGGTGCTTTATGCGGAGTAGCAAAGATCACGGCACACACGATGTAAATATGGTAATCGTGGTAGGTATAGCTTCATTCTCCAGATCAAGAGGGACATTTATATAGCAGCCTGCACCTCCATTTTATTGCTCTCCCCACCAGAGGGTCAGGGGGGTTATCTCTCATATAGGTACGCTGAAATTTCATGCCTGGCGCCAACACGGATTTCCATCAACTATTGTGCGTGGGGAAGGATGGATAGATGCTTTATCTTGTATTTCCCATTTCAAACGTGCACAGAAGCTATGAAAAGCAATTTGAAGAGAACACGAACATAACTTGTATAAAGATGTTGTCAGGAACATTTTTCATTTCCGGTTCATTATCTTCATCCATATTCCCATAACTTTTTAATTAAATATAACTTATACTAGTATGATAAGCAAACTGAAGCTCTTGATTTTAGCTGAGCAACATTTGTAATGTCAAGAATGTTTTCAAGAAAATGTTTGCTCCACGACTTACATGGGCCATACAACAATATGTTTGGAAATTACTTCGATGGAGGTTGTTAATTTGAACAGGATATTGCCAGGAAACTTGCTGTTCCTTGGAGAAATCACATGAGTTGTGAGAGCTACATGTCGGAATAGCTGGTGTGTTAAAAGCGATTAAGTACTGTTTCTTGGATGCATACTGTAAATTTGTTTATTTTTGCGGGGGCTCCCTGCAGAGGGAAAAAGGTTTTCATGGGGTATTAAAAACTGTTGCAAAGATTAACATTAGTTGTGAAAAGTTGCGTTGTCCTAATGCCTGTTTGTAATCTCTAACATAAAATCTCACTACTGGAGAGGTACATTGTGTACTTACATATTCTGTACCTGAAGGCTGAACATCACCCTTCTTGGTATAGTCTGAGTATGAATAATTGTAGCCAGCAGCAATGGTGGCCAATTATCCAGCCTACAGTATGAGATTGTATGTCCCGACCAAGGTTCAGCATAAAGACCAGGAAATACAATCATGCGTATTGATTGCAAATTATTTGATGTAATATACGACAATTTCACATCTGCATTGGGACTAGTCATAAATATGTAATGTCACAAGACTAGACCAGGGTTTAAAATGAAGAGTATGGATGAAGAGATGACAACAGGTATAAGATATTCCTTGCCAAGACTTGTCAGTTATTAGACAAATAGTCATGGGCTGTTATATTCTTGAAAACCTGTACAAGTGACCACTTCTATGTTAGGACCACTTCTGTGGCCACTTTTTGATGGTCCCTTAGTTAGTTTTTCCCATTGACACAAATGTTGAGAATTCTGTCTATAGATAATAGACTATAGTGACTACTTTATGTGTGACGTTTTATTAGAAAAATCTTTTGCATTCATGCAACTTGTACATTCATAAAACTAGAACTTGTCCATATAGACCAAATTTAATTGGTCCCCCAGCGGTCTTCTTGGACAGTGTTGATAATTTGTTTGTATAATTTGTTTGTACATGCATTTGCAAGTACAAACAGCAATCAAGGGCTTGAAATTTGCACACATCCCTATAGCTACACACTTCACAGATATCCATGTGCGCTGGTGCACCCACGATCAAAGATTAAGGTGCACAATTCTTATTTTCTGTGTACAAAAGTGTGGTATACACCCAGTATTTTGAGCCCTGCAATCTATAGAATATTGAAGGTGTTGAGCACCACACGTTTAGACGTACTGCCTGGAGGAAGGTGGTGGATAGTTTTACTGATTGCAGGTGAGAAAGTTTACTCCACCATGAAATATTAGCCAGATCCTTCAGCTACACTGCATGCATTTTCGAATTCATTTCATGTCTTCTGATTAAAATACAGTTCCTCCAACCTTTTCGTGGAGAGTTTGACAAGGAGGATGGCTCCAGGACAGCTTAAGTGTGATCCTCCCCCCACCTGCCAGGAAATCCCAACTATCTATCAGGTGTCACTTTAGATGAGTTGGATGTTGCTCACAGGTGTGCAGAGACTTTACGCTATGTTAATATGAGTGACAGAGCCACGGGCAACAAAGGAAGTTCCATGCTAGTCTGCCTCTGCTTGTTTACGTCTTTACCTGGTTGAACTTGAATATCCTTTGCTGGCTGTACCATTTTTTTTTTACGCAGGTGCCAACTTAGTGAAGCACCAGAGGATATCTCAACTGTCATTTGGAACACCCAAGTGCAATAAAGATTTTCTTCTAATTCTTCCTTTATTTATCTCAAGTGTTTCCTTGAGGATAATGGACAAATCAAAGCAATTTTTGGGCTTTATTATTGATACATTATATATAGGGATTCACAGGTACAGGACAACATGTAGGTACATGTAGCAGCATTACTGTATGTACTCCAGAACTGCCATGTTGTCTAATGGCGGAATCTGTCAATATGTTGTCATGTTACACTTTCATCTTAAGTGCAACATGATGAACTTGTTAGAAAGGATTTCACTGCCTTATGCTTTGTTTTCAATGTTGCTGCCATGCCTGAAAAGTGGCCATAACTCATGCTAGCTTTATATTCGTGATAAAACTGTTGGAAGTATAGTACATGTGTAGATGAGCATCTCTCTTAAAGACACTTGTACTTCTTTTTAGTCATTAACAATGTTAATTTTTGCATAATTGAATGGCTGGGTGGCAAACGTGTCACTTGAATTTTTAGAATCGACATTGGCACACATGTGCATGTAAGATATTGACATACATGTACATTTTTTGGTGGATTTCAACTGAGAGTGTTTGATTTCTTAGCTGCAATATGGCTTGTGTACATTTTGAGCATGTTATAACCTTTTCTGACGACTACTAGTGGCAAAATTCCCTCATTGCTTGGTCTGGTGCTTTCTCAGTGGCGTAAATGATTACACAGTGAAGATTATTCTTAACTCAAATGAACCATGAATCCAGATAACTCTAAGTAAAGTAGTGGTTATTCCAATCAATGGCTGAGCTCCAATGCTTTCCACAGGAAAATTGAAGACTCCCATCCCAAGTAATTTCAGGCTAGATGGAAACTCTATCTTAGCCATTAGTACCACGGCAGAAGATGGATGGAGAGTGGAGGAAACCTTGCCATGCATATTTCATGCCAAGAAATCTTTAGGCCTCTTCCGCTATATCACACCCCGCCACGGCAAGTAGAACAAGTTGACTTTGGCTTTTAACTTCTCTCTGCTTGCAGAAAGTTGGGAAAGCAAAATTATAACTGAAGTTGTGTACTGTGTGTACTGTAAATTCATTCTGATTCTAAATCTATGGTTGAAAGAATTCTGTAGTGCAATAACAATATGTCAGAAAGGCATATTCACAGTGCCAGGTATTTGCTGTGGAGGGGACCTGGGTGACCCCCAAAAATGTGAAAATAGAACCACCACACAGCATATCATCAAGATTTATAGAAATCTTTGAAATTTCTTTGTAGAAATGTTGAGATTGCAGTAGGAAAATTCTAACCAGTATCTACACAAATGCATACTTCTGCAGTTTCTCATTACATGTACATGTACATCCTTCTGGTCAGCACTAGTTCTTCCATTGCCAAATGTCTAATTATGAACATGATACTTAGGCACAGGAGGACTTAGCCTGCAGACAGTCGTCTGTTCTGGAGCTACGTGGGTTGCGGTAATGACTGGTTTGGGGCGGTGGCATTTTCTAAATAGGCAGTATGATTTCCAAGTACATTAATGCTTGTTTGCAGGCTGTCCAGAGGCAATTCTTGCTTCAAACACATGTATGGTATAGAAAATGTGTATTTGATGGTAGAATTTATAGTGGTACTTATGACTGCCTCAAACTGTCCATTTCCATATCCCATATGTCATCTAGAAATACAAAATATGTGGAAAATTGGAGTCGCAATATTTAGGAGTATGTGCAGAATGGTTAACTTTTCGGCGTTCATTTAGTATTTGTCCTGGACTGGGTTATCATTTCAGAATCAAGCACCAGGGCTCTGTTTTGTCAGATATTGTCTACAGACTGTTGGAATTGGATAAAGGATTTTACAATGCAAAATTGGCTTTGGGCAAGATTTAATCTAGAGTTTGGTGCCAGTATGGACATGAGATCTCTCAAGACCATAGTCAGGCCCTTTTCTGCAAGGCAGTCCACACCAGATTTTACTGGATAGCATACCTATCTTGGACTAAGAGGATTGACAGGAATATTGCATGTGTTTCCAAAGGAGTTTCTGCAAAGTATATTCATTAGGTGTTGTCCCCACAGAGTTCTGAGGTCCTTGGCCTTTCATAGCACAAACTCTGTCCAAAATTGCTCATGCAACAAAAATGTGTTTTTCACAGCTGTAGCTTCGGTGGAAGAATCGTCCAAGGAAATTCTTTGGTCAGCAGATAAGACAAAGTGTCTTCGCAGTCACAGGGGTAGATTTTATTGCAGGCTAAGCTTGCAGTGAGTTATAGCAACTGCACATTATTGGAAGAGCTGTCTTGAAAAAGAGCTGAGTGCACATGTTTGTTTCAGTTCAACAGAAGTTGTGCATAAGCAGCAATGGGAGAACATTGAACATGTAAAGGAGCAGTAAAAGGATACGATTCAAAACCACTAAAAAAACAAGAGCTGACACACATGATGGCCTGTTCTTTAAACCCTTGTCACAAATAGCTGACCATGGCCTCCTGACCTTCTCCAGAGAGAAAGGTCATCTGTGGTTGGGAGTTGGTTGTGAGGTTGCCCTCTAGACTTTAAAAGTCATCTGTGCCAGCTGACTACAAATTTTCAAAATCATCAGCAAGAAAGTCATATTCTGCTTGGATACAATCAGAGGAATGAAGAAGAGCTATAATACTATGATAGGACTCTAGTCTACTCCCAACCCAACGCCAGCTATGGTTGGGGATCACTTGGGAGTAAGTCGTGCTAAGGTCCTGAATGTGTGATACTGGGGCTTCAAATAATCTCAAACATCGCCTGGATGCAAAGCCAAAAACTGTACATGAAATCCTTTGCAAAATAATCGGATCTAGCACAAGGCAATTCTAGATGATACCGCATGTTACTGCTAAGCCCCTGGATTGAAAATCCTTGCATATATTAGCATAGAAAATATGAGAGTTGGTCCAATTGCCTTAGTAGAGTATGAACTGATGAGTCCTATTGGAAGTGGTTTTTGACATTACCAGAGTTCCAGTCATAATTCACTTCCTCATTCCATTCATCATCATCACAAGTGTTTCAATGTTAGGAAATGTATACATGTACCAAATCCCCACTGTAGATATCAATTTCCGTAAAGTAGTCAGGTAATCAGTAGTTATAGTTGAAAGGAAGTTCAACCATCCACTCTGTTCAAAGTACAGTACTAGTGGGCACACACTTGTAGGTAATTAGCATGGAAAACCAGACTCAGCACACAAGTATATGAAATGTACAAGTATATGAAAAGAAAATTTTTGCATAGAAAAGGAAAATATGCACAAAAAAAAACAAAGTTGCAATGTTAGGTATGCTATATAGGGTATTGCAACTGTACAAATGTGTATGTAAGCTTACTTTGTCTGGCCATTAAATTTATGTATTTCATTGATTCCAGGAAGAAGGGTCTTTATAGAGCCTAGATATACAGAAGAAGAACTAAGTTTATAATTATAGTATGGTTCCTAATTTCCTATGAACAAAATTGAATTTTCAATGTACTCATGTATACTGTATGTGACATTGGTGCACATGCTTGTGCCAACAGTAATTGTGCCCCAGCCCTGCACAGGAAATTCGCCCTTTCCTCAGCAGCTAACAAGGCTCATTTTTGTGTGGAAGGAAACTGTAACCTGCCCAAGTGAAATCCCAACGTTCCATTCATCGTGCTCCATAATCACCACTCTGCTTTAAACATGGTGATGGGACAGGACTGCCTATCAAGATGGCAATAACAAAGCAGCATTTTGGGTAGGCACCTATTTTGGGGAAACCAATTTCAATTAGTGTAATGCCCAGGAAGGCCTATTCAATTTTCTCTAATGATCGTTAGCTTATTGATCACTCAGGAAAGGTGGATAATGGCCTAAGTGGTCTTGGGAGCCACCATTTGGGGCCTGCCTTCAATCCATTTTTAAAAGTACCATTTTCAGTAAAAGTTAGGACGAGACAAAGTTTTAAGCAGCCTAATGTTAAGTTTATTAAATGGACAAAAGCTTTGTTTATCGAGCTACAAAAAGATGACAAAAACATATCTCTTGAATCAGTGTGAAACAGGCTGAAATATTTAGTGCAATGAATTTTTAGAAAAATGTTAAATGTATCAATCGGGTTCTATAATTTTGACTGGCTTTCTAAAGAAAGATCAAAGTGAGGGAAGTCAGCCTTGAACCTCCAAATTGCATCAGATCTGAACGCAGTGGCGCAAGTCGCCTCGTGACTTGAAGGATCTAGATGTCTGTTAAATGTTCCAAGTCAGGCACTAAATGATGTTATCACATTGTCTGCCAAGTTTCTTGTTCCTGTTACTGCCAAAATGGGGCAGTAAATTGGTTTCCTCGGCTGGGAGACGGGAGCCTATTATCACTGGTAATGATCACTTCAATAATGTAACGTTTTTCTTCTGCTGTACCGGGGTGGCACACCAGTACTGACAGAATTACTCCCCGAAGATAACTGAAGATACGGGCAAACTATTTTCTTTCGTGGGAATAGAGAGCCATTACCGTTAGACGAGATCAAAGATTGAGAAGCTCGCCTATTTTTCTTTCACTTGTATTGGGTCACCACTGCTTTATCTCACTAAGGTTGGATTTACCGTCTCAAATTATTCATGAGAAGAGATTTTAGATTCACCCAATGGCAGGGTTAGATTTCTAAAGAGCTTCTCCGGTTTTATTTCCAGGTGGGAGCGTAAGCGGATCATATTGTGCAGGTGTTTGTCAGAGGATTGGAGCTGCCAGCAGTCCTGAGTCAGCGAGTGTCACCAGCCACACACAGTCTGCAACAGAGAGAAGGTACGTCTCTACCCTACAATACTTCTGATGGGAAACATGAACGCTTCGTTGCTATTAGCCTGACCCTTCGGTCACATTAATTTTCAACATTGGAAAAATGATTAGGGATGCTCAGGTGATATTGGATGTTAGATTCGCTCGGTAGTATGGGCAGTTGAGCTATTGATGTATAAAGGGTAAATCATGTGTTTGATGGACGTGTATTTTCCAGAGGAATTGTAAAGAAAAATTACATACTCTTTATCGATTGATTGATGTATATTTACTGTTATTTGGATAAAAGAATAGTAACTGTATTTGTTTTGGCTGGCCTGAGATAGGAGGATGCACTGTTTAATGATCACTTGATACTTGGCTGATTGCTACAATGTAACTTGTTCCCCCACAGTGTAACTGCCATTATACATTATGAATTGTTACACTGTGTAACTTCATGCAAAATCAAAAGGTTTCTTCACCTGTTTATTTGTAGGTTTGCATATAAATGTACATGATAGCAGACCTGTGGATGACTTTCCTTTACAACACAATGCAGAATTGTTTACAATTCAACATTGTCTTACAGTTACAGTATGTACCAGCTATTCCCCACTGGTCATCCTTGCTTGTACATGTTGAACATCTTGAAATGATATGGGTGTGTCCAGCCGTGAAGAAGTCCCCCCAAAAGTTGTGAGCGTCCAGTCAGGGCGTTCATCGAGCATTATGGCCTAATCCGACAGTCACAGATTGCCGATTTTCCCAGATTACCCGGCAAGGTGACCTTCATGACTGGAAAACCCTTCCCTTTTATCGTGCACAGACAGCAGTTATAAAGTAATCCAGAAGTTGTCTGGGGAATAGAGGCTCTTATGGAAAAGGCCAACTCCAAAGGGCAGTGTGTGGTAATGGCCTCTGAACTGGGGGCATATCCTTATCTAGAGAGGATCAGCATGAGGGTAAATGCTAGTCTGTCAGTCAATCAGGAGAACTTATGGAAGTAATTCTATGAATGTTTTAGACTGTGCAGTGATATAACAGGACTTTATGAGGATATTGAATTGGTCAATAGCCCATACTTAGTGGCTCAGACACAAAAAGTTGGCTTCTTTATTGTCAAAGGGACTTAAACAGTGTTAAAGAGGGTACCACCTGAAAGCTAATAGACAAGTATAAACTTTCATTCTGCTTTTGTATACTATTGCATTCAGTGTAATCTACCACAAAAGGGATGGTTCCATGCAGAAGCTTTAAATAGCGGCAATCTCCCATAACACAGAAAAGCCAATTTTATAGGGATGCAATAATCTTAATTTAAACTTTGTAAAACTTTGACTTTAGTAATTTTTTAACAACCTGTTGTTAATGTGGCCACTACTGTTGTTGCCAAAGAAATTCCCATACATTGATGAGATTTTTAGTCAAAACCTCATAAAATGCCAGGTCCATATCCAATGACATTCATAACCAACATCATAACCGCATTTTCAGCACCAAGGAGAGGGTCATTAATCTTTGGTCGTAACTGGTGCTGTGTTACGAGGAAGTACCTTCACTTTAGTTAGCTTGTACTATAAAGGAAAGGTCAAAGGGAATGAAAAAGAGCAGTAAAACAGCTACCACAGAACATGGAGGGCAATTCAACTGAACTTTGAATTTAACTGCCATGTGATAACTTCTTGAACTCAGAAGTCTGCTGCCAATAACATTTGACATGTCCCTTGTATGGAATTGACTATTGTTCAGTTTTCACTCTCTTTAACTTGTGAGTTGAATTACTATACAATTGAAAAGGTTTTTGCAAGCCATTACAACTTTGCAGTTCCCATTCCAGTGTGCAAGTTTTATATTTTTCAATCTATGTCACTCTTTTTTCAGCAGTCAATGTGGAACATCACACAGGTAGAGGGTACAATAAAGATAATGCTAGACTCAAATTTTGGAAGCAGTTTCGAGTGATACTATGATTAAACTTTTTGTTAGGAATTGTGACCCAAGCATATCTTGTACCACAGTGGCAACATTATTAGTGTTATGCCCCTTAGTGTGCACAATAAGATACACAGTAGGACATGATATGAGAGTGGTTATGGAGAGGTAGAAGTGCTTCAATTGTGTTGGAATATCCTGGGACAGGGGTACACTGCAACTTTGAGAAAGAGATCAAACAGAATCCTGCTACTGTTTTTTGGTATAGCACTGGTATCTTATGCTCTCTTATAAGTAAAATGGATACGGACAAGTTAAGTAGGGATCTTATAACTTTGCACCATGTTAAGGACCTGGTGTGACCTTAGACTCACCTTCATCACCTTGCAACCTTCATGTACATGTTTCTCTGGGATGATGTCATTTGTATGAGTATGTTAAACATCAGGACTGTCAACTTTCCTATCAATATTGATGGCGGTCGCTGGACCTTGCAAAGCCAGGGAAATTGCCTTGTTAGCAAAAATGTCAACTGCGTTTCCCCGAGTAAAAAGCCATTATCGAGTTGATTATCCAGGGATATGCAGTAGATTACCACCCTTGGTTGGACAAGCATCGGTGTCGATCAAGTCTCTGCCCGAGATCTTATTTCTTGGAAGGTAATTACCGGTCAGTGGGGATGGGGTAATCCCAGGTAATTACCTGGAGCAGATGGGCTCGGGAAATGGCCATTGGTTTGAGAGAAGAAGAAAAATCTACAGTGCCCCTGAAGAGTTTTGTAGAAATGTATGCTGAAACCAACTGGCAGTGACAAACTTTGATTACAAAATAGTTTTACTTGCATCAACTTGTCCCAACTGAAGGCTTCCTTAGAGTATTGTTTCAAACTATTCAAGATCATGTATCAACTAACGGAAGATTATGCAAAATCTTGCTTTCATTTGTACCAGTAAGTAATCCCAACAATTCCTTGGAACGTTATAAAATCCTGTTGAAAAAGCTTAACAAATTTGTAGAGCATTGCTTAGCAATGGTAGGTGATCGCCCTTAATGTATGTTAATTACACATGCTAAGCGCGACATTGTTTTCCTGATTCATCCCAATCAAGGGTGGAAGGTCCACAATGGACCGCTAATTAGAGAGGTTGATCCATAGGTCAAGGTGTTAGCACATAAGTGAATTGATCTGTGATATTGACTTAGCTGATCCGTTTACGTATTATGTTATTATGTATGCTTCATCTTTAAAACAGTGCAGCAATATGCTCCTGCAGTGTTTCTTCCCTGGACAGTTGGGCTCTTCTACAAATATTCTATAGTCTGATTTCATTGCAAAAACTTTTTCATGCAAGAATGCTAGTCAACACTCAACTACATATTGAGACATAATGTACATGTACATATGTACATTAGTGCATCCATACAAATCCTTCTCCTTGCTATCTAACCCTCTAACTAACAGGG